>NW_024641472.1:0-6860 GCF_008729295.1 Plectropomus leopardus
TGTATCTATACTATATGGACAAAATATTGGGCCACCTACACATCACACCTACAGGAGCTTTCATGACATCCCGTTCTAAATCCATTGGCATTAATATGGAGTTGGTCCCCCCTTTGCAGCTATAGCAGCTTGCACTCTTCTGGGAACACACGACCTCGAGTGTGATATTGCTTTTATACAACAGATCCACAAGCGTCTTTTATTTCAAGTCAATCAAGTCAAGTCAATTTTATTTATGGAGCCCATTATCATAAAACATGGTTTGCCTCAGAGCTGGTTTACTCCCAGTGAACGGTGGTTTACCAAAACCTGTCCATCACAGCTGCTCCCTCCCGGGCTTCCTCATAACGTTTAGTAGCTCCAATGCATGTAGTCATGTAAGACAAGCTTCAAAATCCCCGTCCTTTCTCTCTCTTTCTCTTTGTCTCTTTCTTTCTCTTTCTTTCTCTTTCTGTCTCTTTCTCTTTCTGTCTCTCTCTCTCTCTCTCTCCTCCCTCAACCTGACCAACTGACAGCTATGTGAACAGCGCCAACTAGCTGTTTGAACCTATGCTTACACCGTACTATAAACATAACCCGCTGTTAAAACGTATCCCACTTTCACTCTAACACTAATTAGCGGATTCTTAACGGCCGTGAAGCGGAGTGATACATGCAGAGTTCAAAGTTAACAGTCCCAGTGATGTTGTACTGTTTATCAGCACTCATGAGATGCCTCTCGACCAATCAAATTGCTTGGTCAGAACTAACTGTTGTATAATTATATATATCTGTCAGGTCCAGTGATGTTAAAGGTGTGCCCGACTCTCCGTAGTAGGCGGGGTTAAGCACCTTGATAGGACAATCTGCCAGTGGGAGTTTTCTCATTGTGAAACATCACAGAAAGGAGGGCAGAGTTAAACTTAGAGTCCACAAATGAAACGGAAAGTTCATCAGAGCAGCAAAAGAGCTGAAGTCGACCTGAGTCTTTGTGTTTCTCTCTGAAGAAACATCCGTTAAGAGAGCACGCCAGGCCTTTCTCCACAACAGGGCAGCTCTCACAAACGCTGGTGAGTATAACTGAAATTTATATTTAAAAGGAAAAAAAAATAACGTGTGTCATACTTCGAATTTCAAAATATATATTTTATGGGTCCTTTCATTGGTAAAGTATGGGAAACATCAAATAATTAGCTGTACTTAGTCTAATTAATTGGAAACCCTCAATATTGTTGACTTTTTTAACTTTTAACTTTTTAATGTTGGTGTGTGTCTTCAGTCAAGCAGCTGACACAAACTTTGGATGTGCACTTCCTTCCCTTTTTCAACAACCAGCAATAAGGATAAAATCAGCTAATCTCAGTTAATGTTGTAATCCTTAAGCTTACTGAAAAACACCATTTCATACCATCAGTCACTCAGATGCACCAGAGTCAGTTCAGTTTTGCCATTGCTTTGGCTCATTTCTCAAAACAGAGAATAACAGTCTCAAAGCTCCAAGTGCATTTTCTAAAATAGCCTCAATGGTTCAGCAAAACAACATAGCTCACCTGCAAAAGGTCGTATCACACCCAAAACAGTTAACTCGAGCTTCAAAACCAAATCATTTTCTCATAGGAAAAGTCAGTGCCCCCAAAATGAAAAGTAGCCTCCCTTTGGCACAGTGTCAACACTGTCGTGTTTATTATAAATCAGGCTGCGGGTGTGTCATCTTGTTGGGAATTTTTTTTTATTTTTTATGCCAGCACAGTCACTGCTTCTCTCTCTTTGTCACACCCATCATTCAATTCATTTAAATTAATTGAAGCCAATATGTTACATATATATGTATACCAATTCTAACTGTCACACTGCTAATGTTACAGCTTTACTGTTGGTGGTGTTTGTTTGCATTTTGCAATGGCATTAACTGTATTGAAACCTTTGAAACTTGAGCAAATTGGTTTGATTTCTTAAGATAAATAAATAGAAAAAAACAACTACCAACTAAATAAGAACTGGCTCAAAAATACCAATAATTTAGTAAAAAGTTAGATAAATTACCTGAAAATTAGCACAAAAAAAAAGACAGCGAAAAGTCAAAAACAAACAAAAAAACTACAAAAACAAGAAAATGACCTCAAGAAATTGCTTTAAAAAACAAAACAACCAAAAAAATATTTCTCCCTGTAACATAATTTTAAATGCATAATTAAGAGAATTACACATATAGTTTTCTATGTGTTTTCCTCTTGTTTTTTGATAATATCTAATCTTTATCTTTATAATCTCCACCCCACATCCCTCACAATTTTTTCAGATTATTTTCTTGTCACCTTTTTGTTGTTGGTGGTGGTGCTGGTGGGTTTTTTTTTCTTTTGCCAAGTTGCTCAATATGTTTATGTGTATGTATATGTAACAATACAAACAATTTAAAAGATAATTAAAAGCAACTAAATGCAGCACAAAAAAAAACAACAAAAAACTGATGCTGATCCAGGTGTTAAAGGGTTAAAAATGTTCCACAACTTGGCAAGGACTTGAAACTGAAAGTTCAGGCTTTAGGATTACAAGGGGGCTTTCCATTCTTGACTTAGGACTTGCAAATCAAGATTTGAAATTTCTGATCAACATAATTTTCCTTGTGATGTTTTTTTACAATATTTAAACCTTTGCACAAAGAGCAAATTGTCAGTGTGTAAAGATCACAATTACATATTTGAAATTAAGTTACAGAATTGTTGAGATTTTTAAACTATCTTTTTCAGGTCATTTCCTCTTCTTTCTTTTTTTTTTAATTAAAAAAAATATTTTTTTCCACAAAATTTCAGGCAATATTCCCATACGTTTTCTTATTATTATTATCTTGATAATTTAGGGATTCTTTTTGTTTGTTTTAGTTTAATTTAATTTTTTGTTCAGTGCCTTCTTCCAATGCTTTTGAGCTATATCAAGCCAATTTGCTCAGGTTGCTCCCAGGTCTGTGTATCATCCGTTCATTCAGTTCAATTCTGAAAAAAAAAACCCAAAAGGACAAGGAAAATGAAAAATTAAATAATTAAGAATAAAGAACAATGTAAATTTGACTTGTTATTTTGTTTTTATTTCCTTGTTTATTTGATTGTTGCTTTCAGGCAAATAATGAGAAAACAAACGTCTTTTTCCAATATTTGGTTTATACAGAAAAACAAACAAACGAAATTCTCGCTCGTTTTTTGTTTTTTAGTTTTCCGGGTGCTTGAATAAATGGATGAAACACTGACCCTCCCACCTCTTCTGGTATAAAGCCTGGTTCAGTTTCTGTGATGAAATGGCACATCATACATAGCACATCATATTTCAACATTAAGGTCCACTATCAAAACAGCAATGTTTGACAATGTTAAAAATGGGTAGTTTAAGTGCATGGCTGGTTGTTTTCTACAAAAAAAGAGTTGTATTTAGACCATTTTTTCACACTTTCATTTGTGTTCACAGTGTGTAGATATGGCTGCAGCCAGCTGTGTGCTCTCTGAGGATCAGTTTCTCTGCGCCATCTGTCTGGATGTCTTCACTGATCCTGTCAGCACACCATGTGGACACAACTTCTGCAAAAACTGCATCACTGAATGCTGGAATATCAACGTCCCAGTGCAGTGTCCAATTTGTAAAGAGATTTTTACCACAAAGCCTGAGCTGCACGTCAACACTTTCATCTCTGGGATGGTCGCTGAGTTCAGACAGTCAGCTCAACAGAAAGCCAGCAGCAGCAGCTCAGAGCAACAAGTGTCCAAACCAGGAGAAGTTCCCTGTGACGTCTGCACTGAAACCAAACTGAAGGCCCTGAAGTCCTGCCTGGTGTGTCTGACCTCCTACTGTGAGACTCACCTGGAGCCTCATCTGACAGCATCAGGACTGAAAAGACACCAGCTGATCGACCCTGTGGAGAACCTGGAAGACAGGATGTGTACGAAGCACGATAAACCTCTGGAGCTGTTCTGTAAGACCGATCAGACATGTGTCTGCACACTCTGTCCTGTTTTAGACCACAAAACACATGAATTTGTTCCTCTGAGAGAAGAATATGAAAAAAAGAAGGCAGAGCTGGGAAATACAGAAGCTGAAATCCAGCAGATGATCCAGAAGAGGCAAAAAAAGATTCGGAACATCAAACGGTCAGTCAAGTTCAGCAAGAAAAATGCAAAGATGGAGATTGCAGATGGTGTTAAGGTCTTCACTTTGCTGATGGAGTTTGTTAAGAAAAGCATGAACAATCTGACTGATTACATTGAAGATAAACAAACAACAAAACAGGAACAGGCCGAAGTTTTCATCAAAGAGCTGGAACAGGAAATCTCTGAGCTGAAGAAGAGAAGCTCTGAGGTGGAGCAGCTCTCACGCTCTGAAGACCACCTCCATCTTCTCCAGAGTGTCCAGTCCCTGAAAGCTGCTCCACCCACCAAGGACTGGACACAGGTCAGCGTCTGTCCATCAACATATGAGGGGACTGTGGAGAGAGCTGTGTCTCAGCTCGTGGAGGTACTCAAGAATGATGAGAAAAAGCTGCTTGAAGCTGAGCTAAAGGGGATCCAGCAGTATGCAGTGGATGTGACTCTCGATCCTGATACAACACATCCTGAGCTCATCCTGTCTGATGATGGAAAACAAGTGAAACATTGTGATGTGAGGAAGAATCTCCCAGACAACCCAGAGAGATTTTCTAGTTGTGTTTCTGTCTTTGGAAAGCAGTGCTTTTCTTTAGGCAGATGTTACTGTGAGGTTCAAGTGAAAGGAAAGACTAAATGGACTTTAGGAGTGGCCAAAGAGTCGATCAACAGGAAAGAGAACATCCCACTGAGCCCTGAGGATGGTTACTGGACGATCTGCTTGAGAAACAATAATGAGTACACAGCTCTGGATGCCCCTGCAGTCCGTCTCCCTCTGAAGTCTCAGCTTGATAAAGTGGGAATATTTGTGGATTATCAGGAGGGTCTGGTCTCCTTTTATGACGTAGATGCTGCAGCTCTCATCTACTCCTTTACTGGCTGCTCCTTCACTGAGAAACTCTTCCCATACTTCAGTCCCTGTCCTAATGATGGTGGCAAAAACTCTGCACCTCTGATCATCACTCCTGTCAATCACACAGAGTAGAGCAATTATTCGATTTACATGAAAGTGAAAAATGTTAAATGGGAGAACATATTCGTAGGTAATGCTCAATGTATTTTGTTTGTTTTGTTTTTGCTCAAGTTCTTATTGATTGGTTATTATTTTTTGGTACTGAATCACTTTTATCTTCAATGAATCCCACTGTTACTCGCTGCTGTTACCTCCATGCTGAGTATTTAACCCTTATTTGCCTCAAAGTGAGCTGAAATGTATACAAAATATTGAATGGGTATTTAGAATACACTCACGCATGTGAAGGTGTAGATCCTGAAATTATGGTTCTGGGGATTGCATATTTTACTAAATGTAGTTGGCAAATTTTATATATCTTGAATAACTTCAATAATATGTTTTTAATTGTACATCATGGTGTACCAATTTCTAAGGGAAAATTAAAGGGGAAAAAAAGTTAAAGTATTAAATCAAATAGTCATAGTTATAGTATAGTCAAATCTAATTGTCTGATCACTGTACATCAAATTTTTTACACTTGTTATACTTGTTGTATTTCTTTGTATCGTTGTCTTTGTAAAGAGAAATAAAAGCAAATGTAAAAATCATTGATGACAGTTGAAGTATTCATTTGACAATATAAATTTCTTTATGTTACAAAAATGGAAATACTCAAGTCGATTACAAGTATGCCAGAATAGTACTTAAGTATAAAACTTAAGGAAATGTACTTTGTAACTTTCCACTAGTGATTGTAAGAGATGGTAATGCAAATGCATGGCATTCAAAGACAAACATTCACTCAGGTACTGTATTTTCTTACAGTTTTGAGGTACTTTTTGTTGACTTTTTTGTATTCTCAAATGGGACATGCTGCATAATGAGTACTTTTTGTACTTTAGATGTATTTTGATGCTAATAAGTTTGTACTTTTGCTTAAGTAAGATTTTAAATGCAGCACTTTTGAATCGTTTTATTCTGTTATATGGCCAATTAATACAAATTATCCACTGTGGTATTATGACGTTTACTTCATGAGAGACGCCTAAGGTGAATAGGGTTAAAAAAAAATAAAATTAAGATTTTCTTAATTTTTTTTCTCCGATGTTACATTGTAATTTCTCCGGATAACAAGTAACAGCTATTTTTTAAAAATAAATAACAGCATTTATTTATTTATAGTAAAGACCTTTTTTTATTGGTGGTAAATTAAATACAATATACAGCCATTTAAATTAGTACTCCTCCAAGCCAAAATAAGATAACATAAGCCTCCTCTAGTGCTTATTAAGCTTCCCCCTATTTTGCATCCCCCCCCGCCCCCTCATAAATAACGAACAGTCCCTAAATGTGTATTTCAACACTGAACAGTGCATGAAAAAACTTTTTTTTAACCTGGAGTCTCTGACTCTGTTTCACTTTATTTATTAATTTATTGGTTAATTTATTTCGCACACGAATAATTATACAAAAAAGCAGACGAACAAATAAAAGTTACATATACAGACAATGAAAAACATAAGGCAAAAGAAAAAGTCAAACACATGATGACTTATTATTGTAATCCAACCCCTTCTCCATAAGTCATTGAATTTTAATTAACCAGCTTTCTTATCGATTTAAACCTATTCTCTTATTAATTAAACATATATACATACACCCGCGTACCCAAAATCAAATTTCTACATTTTTTCAGCATTATTATTTACAGAAAAAAAAGAAGATAAACTCAGAAAAAGTAAATATTAAGAAACGAAATAATTAAACAGTAACCCCTGTAAACAGCTGGTGACAGTCAGACC
>NW_024641473.1:0-220 GCF_008729295.1 Plectropomus leopardus
TGTGTGTGTGTGTGTGTGTGTGTGTGTTCACCTGTGTGTGTGTGTGTGTGTGTGTGTGTGTTCACCTGTGTGTGTGTGTGTGTGTGCGCTCACGTGTGTGCGCGAGTGTGTGTGTGTGTGTGTTCACCTGTGTGTGTGTGTGTGTGTGTGTGTGTGTGTTCACCTGTGTGTGCGTGTGTGTGTGTGTTCACCTGTGTGTGTATGTGTGTGTGTGTGTGTG
>NW_024641474.1:0-438 GCF_008729295.1 Plectropomus leopardus
GATTGTGTATTTGAGTGTAATCAGTGAATTTGCAGCTCAGCTCCTACAATAAGTCTAAAATACACTGTGGAAACTAAATAGTTACATTCAGACTGTTCAGGTCCAAAAATAGAAAATCATTTGCATTTATTATTTTTTATGGCCTGATTTTGAAAAGTGTATTTTGTACAAAGTGATATCAGTGTGAGTGATACTGAAGCCGGCAGTAAGGGGTTAAATTTCAGCATTTAGAGTCATAATCTGATGAAATGTGTGCTGATCAGTAAATATTGCAGATCAATAATCTGATCAGTAAAGTCAGGGTCGTTGTTTACTTCAGAGGATTTTAAGAATCAAAAAGTAGACAAAAATCTGTTTTCTGATTTTTAGAAAATACAGTTTAATTTTTTCATTTCTTTTATTTAACCTTTAAATAAGCAGACAGTTCAGACTGAGACA
>NW_024641475.1:0-248 GCF_008729295.1 Plectropomus leopardus
GATTGTGTATTTGAGTGTAATCAGTGAATTTGCAGCTCAGCTCCTACCATAAGTCTAAAATACACTGTGGAAACTAAATAGTTACATTCAGACTGTTCAGGTCCAAAAATGCTCCATTGAAACCCATTCAAACTGACATTTTTGATCCCACAGCCATCAGAGCAGAAAAACAGGACTTGTATTATTTCTGGGTGTCATTCTGGGCTTTTGACTCTGAATTTGTCATTTTGACTATTTTCCACCTGATG
>NW_024641476.1:0-305 GCF_008729295.1 Plectropomus leopardus
CACGCACACAGACACACACCCTTTCTCCTCTCACACTTTATCAATGCTGTCAGATCTGGTGGAAGAAAGAAACACAGTGATACATGCTGGATCACACATACATTGGACATGCACACACATGCATACACACACACACACACACACACACACACACACACACACACACAGACACACAGATACACAGAGCAAAAATTAGAGAACGCATTGAGGAAGGAGTTGTTAAGACTTTTACCGGCCACTATAGTGTAACACACTCGTTCTCCCACACACTCGTTCTTTCACACGTGTGATATATTATGCATACA
>NW_024641477.1:0-255 GCF_008729295.1 Plectropomus leopardus
AAGAGAGGAGTGTGGAGAGAACACGACACACATGAATGAGTGAGACGACGAGCACCGACACACACACACACACACACACGCACACACACACAAGGAAAAGAACAATACAAGGACACATAGGGACAAACTGTGGATGTCCACAGTTCAGGTTAAAAAAATAAATAAGAAACAGACACACAGAAGCATATGAGCAAAATAGCAGCCAGATTTGGTTTAGCACACTGTTATGAATTGTACCCAGCTTATCGTTATGTG
>NW_024641478.1:0-271 GCF_008729295.1 Plectropomus leopardus
ACACACACACACTCTGAGTACACACACACACACACACACACACACACTCACACTGAGAGTACACGCACACACACACACACTCACACACACTCTGTGAGTACACACACACACACACACACACACACACACTCACACTGTGAGTACACACACTCACACACACACACGCACACACACACACTCTGTAAGTAACACACATACTCTCACTCACACACACACACACTCTGTGAGTACAACACACACACACACACACACACACACACACACACACACA
>NW_024641479.1:0-227 GCF_008729295.1 Plectropomus leopardus
TGTTTGCATCAAACTTAAGGTGGGAATCAAACAGAGTCCCCACATACTTATATATACACACACACACACACACACACACACGCACACCTTATTACCTTCTGTCCACATGACACAAACACACAAACACATTAACGTGCTCCCACTCATAGACAATACACACACAGTACTCACACACATGAATATGTGCACACACACACACACACACATACACACACACACACACACAC
>NW_024641480.1:0-215 GCF_008729295.1 Plectropomus leopardus
GTACTTAGACTTGCATGGCTTAATCTTTGAGACAAGCATATGCTACTGGCAGGATCAACCAGGTAGCCCTCTGGCGAGGCGAGCGGGGTGGGGCGGGGAGCCTCTCCGCAGCGCACGCCCACGCGCGGGGGTGGGTGATCTGGGGCCGCCCCGTCTCTGACTGGCACAGGAGCCGGGGCGGCCGAGTCTTGGCCGTTTCGGTTTCGTTACGCACC
>NW_024641481.1:0-383 GCF_008729295.1 Plectropomus leopardus
TTTTTTGGCCTTCATTTCAACTTTGTATATTATAACGCATCTCTATAAGCTATAATAAGCGGTTTTCAGCCATTTTCAGGACGGGTCAAAATTTTAGATTTTTTGCATACTGTACTATTGCCTTTTTGGCCATTTTTTCGACATACTAAATTATTACTTTTGGCCTCTTTTTTGGCCTTCATTTCCACTTTGTATGCTATAACGCGTCTCGGCAAGGTAAAATATGTGGTTTTCAGCCTCTTTTTGGACGGGTCAAAGTTTGAGATTTTTCGCCATACTATACTATTGTCTTGCTGGCCATTTTTCAACATGCTAAGATGATGACTTTTTGGCTATTTTTTTGGCATTTATTTCGGGTCAAAATTTGAGATTTTTCGCCATAC
>NW_024641482.1:0-554 GCF_008729295.1 Plectropomus leopardus
TTTTTTCATCTTCCTTGACCTTTGCTTACACTTTGTATACTATCACATGCCTCTACAGCCTATGTTATGTGGTTTTTAGCAATTTTATGACATGATTTGACAAGATTTGACATTTTCTGACATAAAATACTATGGCATTTTCAACCATTTTGTGGACATGTTAAATTGTGAAGTTTTTGGCCTTGTTTGGCCTTTGTTTCCAATTTTTATACTATGACAAATCTCTATAAGTTATAATACATTGTTTTCAGCCATTTTAAAGAGCAGTCAAAATCTGACATTTCGACGAATTACACTATGGCATTATTGGCCATTTTTTCGACATTCTAAATTATAATGTATTGGTCTTCTTTAGTCTTTGTTTGCACTTTGTATTCTACAAAGCATCTTTATGCCTTGTGAGAATTTGAGATTTTAAACATGCTATACTATCATGTGTCTCAACATGCCATACTATGTGGTTTTCAACTTTTTTTTCAACCTACTAAACAGTGGGTTTTTTTTCGTTTTTGATTACTATGATGTCTCTCTACAAGTTGTAATATGTCCTTTTC
>NW_024641483.1:0-3141 GCF_008729295.1 Plectropomus leopardus
TATTTTTATTAGTTTTTTTACTAATTTCTTATTCATTTTTTTAAGGTGCTCTTTGCCTTCTTCTCAAATATTTGAAAGAAATTAAATTAAAACGTTTGATAACAATAACTCCAGGGACAAACACAAACAAGACAAACTGCAATTTTGAACCAAAAAGGTCCAGACACTGTGGAACCAGATGGACTTATCTAACGAGGATTCCTGTTTCCTGAAGATTACGCAAATAAAACGCACAACAATTTACAAAAGATCAAACGTCTGTTAAATCCGTTTTTACACACGCAGCAATAATTCAGAGAGATTGTGTCGCTCTGAGGATTCAGTTACCTGATGCGGATGTTTGAGTTGTATTTGTAAGATTTTAGGATGTTTCTAGGCTTTCAGGATTTTCTTGTATTTTAGGATTTTTCTAGAATTTTAAGACGTTTTCTGTATTTTAGGATGTTTTAAGGATTTAAGGACACTTCTTGGATTCTAAGACATTTTTTTAATTTAAAAACGTTTCTAGGATTTTAGGACATTTATTTTGTCATTTTAGGATATTTCCAGGATTTCACTTCTAGGATTTTGGGATGTTTCTTGGATTTTAGGACATTTTTTTAAATTTTAGGACAATTCTAGGACTTCTAGGACATTTCTGTGATTTTAGGACCTTTCTTATATTGTAGGATGTTTCGTGGATTTTGGGAAATTTCACAGATTTTAGGACCTTTCTTGTGTTTTAAGACATTTCTAGGATTTTAAGACACTTCTAGGATTTGGGGATGTTTCTGTGATTTTAGGACATTTCTTAGATTTTAGGATGTTTCAAGGATTTTAGGACATTTCTCAGATTTAAGGGCCTTTCTTGTATTTTAGGACGTTTCACATTTAGAGGATTTTAAGACATTTCTAGGATTATTTGGACATGGAATAGTTATGGAAAAGTCTGGAAGAGTGATGAAATCTTTTTGGTAAAATGCACCCTGAAGTGAACTCATGTTTACAACACGAACTGTGTACAAGAAGTCTTGAACTCGGAGCTCTCAGAGTTTCACTCACGAGGTTTAGGATTCCACAACAAGGGCGCGTTCATACGGTCACTTCTCGTAAACACAGTAAACACGACCTCATTTGAACGCAGCGCGACACCTGTCCCATCAAGAGCCTTTGTTCCCATCCGTCCAACAGTCTGATACATCACACAGACCGTCAACAACATGAGTCCGTCCTGACCTGAACTCTCATTTAGGAAACCGACCGCACACACGGCACAATGCCACTTCCTCCACATACAGCAGACACACGTCCACAACTAAACTGAGCTGACCTCAAACACACCACGCCCGCGTCCCCTCTACACTTCTTGTCCCAGCTGCCCTTTGACATATGGACAGCGTCCTCTCCTCAGTTACATGCTGCCTCAGCTTCTTCTGCTGCATCCTCCTCTTTGACCTTTGACCTTTGAGCTTGAGGAAAACACCTGATAATGTTTGTGAAAAAATCTTTTTTCCACATGGTTTTAGTACATCAGTGATGCTCAACTTACAGCCCGCGGGCCAAATCTGGTCCCCAGTAAGCCGTCAGTTGGCCCCCCAACCATTTTCTAATTCCCAATAAAAATAAAGTGATTGATGCTCAGAATTGTTTTTGTACTTTTTTATCTCCATAAAGTGTCAGCATGCCTAAAACAGCATCATAATAGAGCTTGTTGATCAAAAAAAGAGCCAGAGGAGGATCCCCCACACCCCCCCGACAGAGGTCCGAGATAAGACACTAATGCCTAAATAAGACCCTAATGTCCTACAATCCTAGAAATGTCCTAAAATCCTAGAAATGTCCTAAAATCTAAGAAACGTCCTAAAATCCTAGAAATATCCAAAAGTCCTTGAAATGTCCTAAAATCCGAGAAACGTTCTACAATCCTAAAAATGTCCTAAAATCCTAGAAAAATCCAAAAGTCCTTGAAATGCCCTAAAATGCTAGAAACGTCCTAAATCCTCATAATGTCCTACAATCCTGCGACGTGTATGGGGCTGGGGGACTGGCCCCTGACCTCCTGTCATTTTGCAAAAGTGCCCCCCAAAACAATAAAAAAAAAAAACAACTTGAATTCATAAATGTCTGCGCTAAATTTCACCCAGCTGATACTCCAGTCTGGACAGAATCGACGGAGGGGCTGATGGGTAAAACTCACACCTTCACGCGGCGTCTTCGTAGATCACGTTGCACAAAGTGTCGTGATCGTTGAGGATCAGATAATTAAGATCCCAGAGCGTCATTTTACAATCAAACCAAACATTTCCCTGCAGGTTAGAGTGTTTAAGAACATCGAGACGCCGTAACCGCTGATGATGCCCGATGCCTCGTTTCTCTTTATTCATGGATTTGGTGAATTTGGGCGATGAAGAGCTCCTCTCTTGCAGAGCGTACTCATGATCACTTCATACGTATTACGGACACATAGAGTCACAGAGCAGCAGCCACCACAGACGCTCATCTGACTGCTCTGTGAAATCTCTGCGCCTCACGTCAGCCCGCACTTGAAAAGCCAGAATTGTGAGTTTTTCCTCACATGCCTTTCTTTCCTGAATGCTGATGGTGGTATTTAATTAAAAAGAGGAAGTCTTAACTAAAAAGCCTTGAGCTTCCCCTCGCCCTCAAACATCATGTGTTTCCGATCTGATGGATGTGTCACTGGATTAAAAAGTGAGATGGTGAGTCACTGCAGGTGATCCATGACTCTCTCACAAATATTTCACAATGAAAACAGACGTTTTGTTGTTTTCTGACGAATTTTTGAACACGAGATGCTGATTTACACTCTGACACATCACCGAAAATAACACTTTACCCTAAAAATGCACGTTTCTCCCCTTTAAACATGAGTAAACTGGCTTTAGTTGAGCAAAAAATACGAAAAAAGTTCAAGAAAATTACCTGAAAATGAACAAAAAACAAAAAAACTGAACAAACAAACAAAAAAATTAAAACAACGTGGAGGTTAAAGAAAAACAAAACAAAACAAAAAGACTTAAAAGTGCTTAAAAATTTAAAAAAATTTAAAAACTTTTTCTTAAAAAACTTTTTAAAACCAATTTTCAGGTCTTTCTTTTGTCACTTTTTACTAATTTTTCTCAATTTGTGGGACGGGTCTGTGTA
>NW_024641484.1:0-537 GCF_008729295.1 Plectropomus leopardus
TAGTTTCTTCAACATGCTCAGCCATAACCAGTCTCCATGTGTTATTCTATGTTGTTTTCAGGCCTTTTTTTGACGTGTCATATTTTGACATTTTTGCCATACTATACTATGCGATTTTTGGCGATTTTTTCAACATGCTAAAATATGACATTTTTGTTATTTTTTGTAGTTTTTTATGCATGCTCAGCCATAACCAGTCTCTATATGTGATTCTATGTTGTCTTTAGGCCTTTTTTTGACGTGTCATATTTTGACTTTTTTGCCATACTATACTATGCGATTTTTGGCGATTTTTTCAACATGCTAAAATATGACGTTTTTGCTTGTTTTTTGTAGTTTTTTATGCATGCTCAGCCATAACGAGTCTCCATGTGTTATTCTATGTGGTTTTCAGGCCTTTTTTTGACGTGTCATATTTTGACATTTTTGCCATACTATACTATGCGATTTTTGGCGATTTTTTCAACATGCTAAAATAGGACGTTTCGGGTTGTTTTTTGTAGTTTCTTCAACATGCTCCACCATAACCAGTCTCCA
>NW_024641485.1:0-535 GCF_008729295.1 Plectropomus leopardus
TCAACAAAGTATCAAAGGAAAATAGGTTTCAAACCTGAACAAAGCAACTGAGCGAGGAGCAACAAAAACTTGACTTGGACATTAATAAGGCGCTCGTTCACTGGCAGACGAGACAAAACAAACGGAGACGCGGACTATATATACACAAGGTAAGGGGAAACAGGTGGAGACAATCAGGGTGGGGTCGACAATCACACTGGCGGGAAAACACACAAAGGGAGGAAGTAGGTGACCTGAAACGAGAGGAGAGTTAGGATTTCAAAATAAAACAGGAAATCACAAGACAACATAGACACAAGACAAAAAACAATTTAACATAATTTCCTTGACATGACAAATAGAGGTGTGCTACTGAGTTCTCCCTCAATAAACTCAGAGTGTAACTGTGTTGCTGCTGCTTATATTGAGTAACAACTCTCTCACTCTCTCAACACACAGCAAAGACATTTCACGCTGTGTGTAAAATTTTAGCATCTACATCACATGCAGTGATAATGAGTTTGCACACTGGGGTTCTCTTCAGAGTATCACATGA
>NW_024641486.1:0-459 GCF_008729295.1 Plectropomus leopardus
CTGTGTTGGTGTGGCCCGGGGATATTAAGAACACTGTTTTGTCACAGGTTGTGACATATACAGGATAAACGGTACAGATTATGAGATTGATTAAAGTAATGACATGTCTTAACACTGTCACAATTTAAGATTTAATTTTCTCCTGAATGGAGAATGGTACCCCTTTTACTTTAACAAGTGCAAAATCCAAATTCTAACATAGTTATTAATAACCGCTACAGTATTTTCACTTTCCTCCATTTCACAGCCGGTGTTCCTCAATTCTTGTGCCCTGACAAGCTATAGTATGTCAAAAAGAAAATTCACAGTAAAGTATGTCATTTAATACAACAACAATTTCAAAAAACAAACAAAAAAACCCCATCGTGGTAAAGTGTCAAAAAAGGGGAAAAATCATGGTAATTGTAAGATTTTTTTTTTTAAGCCATAGCCATTATGTCATAAATGGTAAATGGACTG
>NW_024641487.1:0-402 GCF_008729295.1 Plectropomus leopardus
AGAGTCCAACAAAGTATCAAACAAAACGAGGTGCTTGACCTGATAAATGCGAAGGAGCGAGCAACAAACAAAACGTGACTTGAGTATGGAAATGGCAGTGGTTCTCTGACTGACATGACAAGAGGAACCCACACAGGACAAAGGGAGACGCTGACTATATAGACACAAGGTAAGGGGAAACAGGTGGAGACAATCAGGGCGGGGCCGACAATCACACTGGCGGGAAAACACACAAAGGGAGGAAGTAGGTGACCTGAAACGAGAGGAGAGTTAGGATTTCAAAATAAGACAGGAAATCACAAGACAACATAGACACAAGACAAAAGACAAATCAACACAACTTCCTTGACATGACACTTCTCTCCTGTAATTAAGGACACACAAAGACACAGAGGGAAAAGG
>NW_024641488.1:0-855 GCF_008729295.1 Plectropomus leopardus
TTTTGGAGGGGTCCAAATTTGACTTTTTTTCGACATACTATACTATTGCCTTTGTGGCCATTTTTTTCGACATTCAAAATAATGTGGTTTTGGGCTTTTTTTGGCCTTTATTCCCACTTAACATACTATAACGCATCTCTGCAAGCGATAATATGTCATTTTCAGCCATTTTTTGGAGGGGTCCAAATTTGACTTTTTTCGACATACTATACTATTGCCTTTGTGGCCATTTTTTTGGACATTCAAGAATATGTGTTTTTTGCTTTCTTTGGCCTTTATTCCCACTTTGCATACTATAACGCATCTCTGCAAGCGATCATATGTCGTTTTCAGCCATTTTTTGGAGGGGTCCAAACCTGACTTTTTTTCAACATACTATACTATTGCCTTTGTGGCCATTTTTTTTGACATTCAAGAATATGTGTTTTTTTGCTTTCTTTGGCCTTTATTCCCACTTTGCATACGATAACACATCTCTGCAAGCTATAATATGTCGTTTTCAGCCATTTTTTGGAGGGGTCCAAACTTGACCTTTTTTCGACATACTATACTATTGCCTTTGTGGCCATTTTTTTCCACATTCAAAATCATGTGGTTTGGGGCTTTTTTTGGCCTTTATTCCCACTTTGCATAGTATAACGCATCTCAGCAAGCGATAATATGTCGTTTTCAGCCATTTTTTGGAGGGGTCCAAATTTGACTTTTTTCGACATACTATACTATTGCCTTTGTGGCCATTTTTTTGACATTCAAAACTATGAGGTTTTTGGCTTGTATTTAGAATATGTATACTATGCTTTGTCTCTACGAGCTACAATATGTTATCTTCAGCATGTGAAATATAAAATGACAAGC
>NW_024641489.1:0-367 GCF_008729295.1 Plectropomus leopardus
GCTTAAAATAGCGTGCTAAGACACGCCATAGCAAAGGATTTTGCAAAAAATGCCCCAAACACCATTATATGGCATGTGGAAAAAATGAACCAAAAAGCAAGGCTATAGTATGGCGAAAATGTCAAAAAATGACACGTCCCAAAAACAGCTAAAAACAGCTGTAAACTGCTTAAAATAGCATGCTTAGACACGCCATAGCAAAGGATTTTGCAAAAAATGCCTAAAACACCATAAAATGGCATGTGGAAAAAATAAACCAAAAAGCAAGGTTATAGTATGGCGAAAATGTCAAAAAATGACACGTCCCAAAAACAGCTGACAACAGCTGTAAGGTGCTTAAAATAGCGTGCTAAGACACACCATAGCA
>NW_024641490.1:0-230 GCF_008729295.1 Plectropomus leopardus
CAGGTGTGATTGGTCACAGGTATTGCCGTCTAGTGGCAGAAGAAGTGCCGCACTTTTTTTTGGAAACCAAAGTAATAACCAGTAGCGATCTCAGCATCTGAGATTCAACAATCTCACTATCACTACTTACGATGACAACTGTACTGTACCGTACAACTACAACTGGCAGATCCCTGCCACTCACTGCAGATGTTACACTTACATCAGTGATGGGAATCATTTTATGATTT
>NW_024641491.1:0-398 GCF_008729295.1 Plectropomus leopardus
GTTGCACTGTATGTGGACTGTGGCTGCTGCTCTGAGGCAGGGGAGACCAAACTGGAGGCCAGATTCAGCCAAACCTGACCATAAGGCTGGATATCTAGCAATTCATGTGCCGAATTGCCCTGGGATGCACAACAGATGCTCTTCAGCTGTACCCACTCTTTATGTCTCACCTATTGGCGTGTGTGTTTTAGTAGGATGCAGCTGATGTAGCTCTGTTTTATTCTGTGCCCCCCGCTCGCCCTGATCGTGGTCTGGTCCTGGTTGCGCTGTGATCTTGCCTTTGGACAACTCCCTTTCACATATGCATGAGACTGTTATCATCTCTATCAACATCATCATAGAGAGCAATTACTAATTTCACACCTACCATTATTGTAATATGACATGCATCTGTTTCT
>NW_024641492.1:0-359 GCF_008729295.1 Plectropomus leopardus
CACACATCTCTGTCTGCTTGTTTTCTTTTTCTTCATCTGCCACTGTGTCACTGTTTTTCTCTGTCTTTTCTGTCTTATGCTTGATCTCTCAATCATTTGTTTTTGCACTCTTTCTAACTTTTCTTGCTCCATGCCGAGTGTCATCCCAATTATCCTTGCTGATGTATTACTACTACTACTACTTCTACTACTACTACTACTACAACTGCTACTACGTGCGACCCAAATCCCCCCACTCAGGACTCATCACATCTCAGACCAAATGCCACCACAATCATGACAAAAAGAGCGCCCACCTCAACAATCCTTTTCAATCCCAAGCTGCTAAGCAGACCTCATAGCAGCAGTTTAGCAGTCTC
>NW_024641493.1:0-485 GCF_008729295.1 Plectropomus leopardus
ATATGATAACATTGTGAAAACGATCCTCATGTACGCCGACCTGCAAAAACAACCAAAGATGTTGTAGTATGCATGTCAGGCCAGTAGTTGGCGGTGTAACTCAGGATCCGCACGTTGCCAGTTTACATGGTGACAGAGGGGGTTGTGTTTTCAAAAGATTCCACTCAACAACACACTAAAAATATTGCATTTTTTAAGGCCCTCAAAGCACTGCTGTCAAATGAACAAAAGGCCAAACAGCAACAAAATTTCAACGTTTCATGCAAGAACTGTCGCTGTGCAAACGGCCTTAAGAAGCCACGCTGTTGTAACACCTGCAGAGTGTGGCTTTGCATTATGTTGCTGGAATAAGCAGGAACATCCCAGAAAAAGGCATCTCTATGGCAGCATATGTTGCTCCAAAACATGTATGGACCTTTCAGCATTTATCGAACCTTCACAGATGTGCTAGTCATCCATGATACCATTGACAATAACACCCCCCC
>NW_024641494.1:0-1619 GCF_008729295.1 Plectropomus leopardus
TGTTTTTCTCAGTCACATCCTCCAGACTTTGTGGATATTTTCTGTTTCTTTTGTGTGAGAGGTGAAGTTTTCCTCTGCTGGTGTTTGTCCTCCGTCAGGTGAGCGTCCCTCCTGCTGACCGCAGGTACCCGCCATGCTGCTCGCGCTCCTGCTGCGTCCGTCCCTCTGCTGTCCTCAGGCCGCTCCGCTTTCGTTAACTCGATGTGTGCGGACGCTCCGGTGCGACGCCTCCAGGTCGCTGCTGCCCTCTCAGGCTGAGCACCTCCTGCGGAGGAGGCTCCCGCCGCGCCTCCACACGCAGAGCCGAGGCGCCAAGAGCCGGGGCAGGAAGTCCAGGAGCCAGGAGGAGGAGTGGAGGACCAGGAACAAGACGGTGCTGACGTACATCGCCGCCGCCGGGGTGGGCATGATCGGCCTGTCGTACGCTGCCGTGCCGCTCTACAGACTCTACTGCCAGGTGAGCATTCACTTCCTGTTCCAGTTCCCTCAGAAACCTGGAAAAGTCATGGAATTTCACAATCACATCTTCCAGACCTGGAAAAGTCATGGAATTTCACAATCACATCTTCCAGACCTGGAAAAGTCATGGGATCAGTAATAATCACTCAGAGTTTTGGGAAAAATTATGGAAATGTGTTGTGTGTAATAAATGAAATTGTATGAATGTAAAATAAGTGTGAATTTATTTTCGGTAACTGATGATGTAACGTAGCTTCAAAATGCATTCATATTTTCATCAACAAGTTTTCTAAATTTTCTCCCCGGCATCCGTCTCTCCCTTCATGTCTGATCACGAGACATGTCAGATACTTTTTTAACACTTGAAGTACTTTTAGGTTTTTTAAATTTTTAAAGAAAACATGCCTTCCAATCCTGCAGACCCATTTTTTCTTTAGAATAAATTGTGATTTTTTTCTTTGTCTTTTTTTTTTTTTTAATTATTGCCGATTTTTCTTTTTTCCTTTTTTTTATTGAAATGTTTTGGCTATGTTATTGCCTTTTTGTGATTTTTTTTTTTAGAAAACTTTTTTTTAAATTCTTTTTTCTTTAAATGTTTTGGCAGTTTTTATAGAAAACAAATTTTGGCGACCTTGTTTTTTGTCAGGCGTCGGGGCTCGGCGGCACGGCGGTGGCCGGACACGACGTGGATCAGGTGGAGACGATGAAGCCGGTGAAGGAGCGCGTCCTCAAGATCACCTTCAACGCAGACACTCACGCCAGCATGCAGTGGAACTTCAGACCGCAGCAGACGGAGATCTACGTAAGACCTGCGTCCTCCTCGACGCCAAAACTCCTCCGTCAATAAAGAAAAACTCATCTAAAACCACAAATTATTGTAAGCAGGTGAGAACGATCTGCGCCTGTCTGAACTTTGATTCGTTTGTTCGATTCGTTTGTTGCACAGGTGGTTCCAGGTGAGACGGCTTTAGCTTTCTACAGAGCGAAGAACCCCACGAATAAACCGATCATCGGCATCTCCACCTACAACGTGGTGCCCTTCGAGGCCGGACAGTACTTCAACAAGATCCAGGTAGTCTGGTTTTTATACTGTTATATTATACTGTTATATATAATTCTGATTATTATTTGCCATTAGTAAATTTATTAATTATGTTTAC
>NW_024641495.1:0-387 GCF_008729295.1 Plectropomus leopardus
GCAGTTACATCATGGCGTGTATATCGCTTAATGCTATCAATTAGTTTACTCACGTTAGCGACACTGAGTTGAGTTGGCACCGGGCCCAATTAACTTAAGCTACGTAACCTTAGCTGGCCATCAATATTTTGTGAATGTTTATTTAACTAATAAAATCTATTATAAGTTTTCTTAAGCTAATAAGTCTACCTTTTCTCCAGTAAGTTGCACGCTATTTTCAAGCCGACACTCCTCTGACTCGCCGACCTGATGCCTGGAGTAGCTAATTAGTAGCAAGTAGCTAATTAACGTCGGCACCAGTTAGTTCTGTTGGGGGTGGGAGGGGACGGTGGTATCTACCCCAAAGAGTAGATGCGGAGCAAGATAGTTATCTGCCTCAGCACTCGC
>NW_024641496.1:0-463 GCF_008729295.1 Plectropomus leopardus
ATTGCATTAAAATGTTCAAATATGGCCAAAAAGGACATAACATAGGACGTTGAAAAAATGAGCAAAACACCAAGGCTATAGTATGGCAAAAATGTCAAAATTGGACATATTCCAAAACCAGCTGAAAACACCTCAAAACAGCATAAAAATACGTGCTAATGCACGCCATTGCATTAAAATGTTAAAATATGGCCAAAAAAAAGTAATATCACACGTCGAAAAAATGACCAAAACACCAAGGCTATAGTATGGCAAAAATGTCAAAATTGGACATATTCCAAAAACAGCTGAAGACATCTCAAAACAGTATAAAATAATGTGCTAAGACACGCCATTACATTAAAATGTTCAAATATGGCCAAAAAGGACATAATATAGGAAGTCGAAAAAATGACCAAAACACCAAGGCTATAGTATGGCAAAAATGTCAAAATTTAACATGTCCCAAAAACAGCTGAAAACA
>NW_024641497.1:0-507 GCF_008729295.1 Plectropomus leopardus
ACAGGTGTGAGGGGAGTGTTCACAGGTGTGAGGGGAGTGTTACAGGTGTGTCAGGAGTGTTTCCAGGTGTGAGGGGAGTGTTCACAGGCGTGTGGGGAGTGTTTACAGGTGTGTGGGGAGTGTTCACAGGTGTGAGGGGAGTGTTCACAGGCGTGTGGGGAGTGTTTTCAGGTGTGAGGGGAGTGTTCACAGGTGTGTGGGGAGTGTTTACAGGTGTGAGGGGAGTGTTCACAGGTGTGAGGGGAGTGTTCAATGAACAACTACAGGTCGATATCAAATCTTCCTTTTTTAGGTAAAATCATTGAAAAGGCTGTGTTCCAACAGCTAAATTACTTCTTAACAGTCAACAGCTGCTTTAACGTCTTTCAGTCAGGTTTTAGACCACATCACAGCACTGAGACAGCTCTGGTCAAAGTATTTAATGACATTCGCTTAAACACAGATCATGGCAGATCTTCACTTTTAGTGTTATTGGACCTCAGTGCTGCATTCGACACAGTCGACCAT
>NW_024641498.1:0-545 GCF_008729295.1 Plectropomus leopardus
AAAGTAGAGAAATATATTAATCTATAATATTTGATCTGATTTTGACAAGCTCATTTTGTGTGCAGAGCGATACGAGTGTGTGTGATATTAAAGTGTGCCTTAAAGGGTTAATGTCAGACATTCAGACATTCAGAGGAGTCCTGACACACACCTACCAACCTCACAGCATATGTGTGTGTGTGTGTGTGTGTGTGTGTGTGTGTTACCAGGGTCTTGTTGTCCAGGGTTCTGCCAGCTGGTCTGGTAGGTGTTTCCCCAAACTCCAGTCAGGAAGGTCTGACCGCTGCCACAACTACACACACCAAAACACAACACACACGTTAATAAACCGCACTGCACGGATAACAGGTACTGTCACACACACACCGACACACACACACACACACACACACACACACACACACACACACACACACACACACATATGCTGTGAGGTTGGTAGGTGTGTGTCAGGACTCCTCTGAATGTCTGAATGTCTGACATTAACCCTTTAAGGCACACTTTAATATCACACACACTCGTATCGCTCTGCACACAAAATGAGC
>NW_024641499.1:0-398 GCF_008729295.1 Plectropomus leopardus
TGTGGTCCTGTTGGCTTCATCGGGCCGCGACCTTCAGCTCTCACTGAATCGGTTCGCAGCCGAGTGTGAAGCGGCTGGAATGAAAATCAGTACCTCCAAATCCGCGACCATGGTTCTCAGCCGGAAAAGGGTGGCGTGCCCCCTCCGGATCGGGGAGGAAGTCCTGCCCCAAGTGGAGGAGTTTAAGTACCTCGGGGTCTTGTTCACGAGTGATGGAAGGGGAGAACGACAGGCGGATCGGTGCGGCGTCTGCAGTAATGCGGACGCTGCACCGGTCTGTCGTGGTGAAGAGGGAGCTGAGCCGAAAGGCAAAGCTCTCGATTTAACAGTCGATCTTCGTTCCTACCCTCACCTATGGTCACTACCCAAAGCTCATGACCATAGGTGAGGGTAGGAAC
>NW_024641500.1:0-205 GCF_008729295.1 Plectropomus leopardus
ACCGATTCTGTTCATAACTTTTATGGACAGAATTTCTAGGAGCAGCCCTGGCGGAGTCCAACCCTCACCGGAAACGAGTTCGACTTACTGCCGGCAATGCGGACCAAGCTCCGGCACCGGTCATACAGGGAACGGGCAGCCCGTATCAGGGAGTCCGGAACCCCATATTCCCGGAGAACCCCCCACAGGATTCCCCGAGGGACAC
>NW_024641501.1:0-609 GCF_008729295.1 Plectropomus leopardus
GCTGAGTCCCTTTCTACTTTTAAGAGACAATTGAAAACTCATTTGTTCCGAGAACACCTCGGCACTTAACCTGACTCTTCTCCGCTTTGCCCTTTGGGGTAAATAAGTCAGAAGGTCCAAAACCTTCTGACTTAATTTACTCCACGGGGGCTGTGCGGCACTTCTTCTGCCACTAGACGGCAATACCTGTGACCAATCACACCTGAAGCACTTTTTACACTTACTAAGGGTTTTCTCCTTAAGTCTAAATTCTTGCTTGTGTTGTACGTCGCTTTGGATAAAAGCATCTGCTAAATGAAATTGTAGAATTGTAGACAATTGGTGTTACATTTCTTGCCAATTTGCTCATTGCCTGCCTTTTTAAACTATGTTTTTGAAAGACAAGACAATTTTCTCAGGGTTCCAAGGTTACAAATACATGTGAAAGATGTCTGAATGCAGCACAAGAAAAATGATAAAGATCCAGGTTTCAAAGGGTTAAGGTGGACTTTTAAGGTGGACCAACAATTCTCATAATGGTGATAATGTCAGCTGCTCCTCAACACATAACAGAGAAATGTCTGACTGCTGAGTCTCTCTTGAATTACTGAGACGATTAATGATCCCAAT
>NW_024641502.1:0-572 GCF_008729295.1 Plectropomus leopardus
GTGGCGTGAGGTTCTGGTCTTGATGGACCGAAGCCTCCTGCCAGAGGGGAGTGATTGGAAGAGTTTGTGTCCAGGGTGGGAGGGATCGGCCACAATCTTACCTGCACGCCTCAGAGTCCTGGAGGTGTACAGGTCCTGGAGGGAGAGCAGACTGCAGCCGATGACCTTTTCAGCAGAGCGGATGATACGCTGCAGCCGGCGCTTGTCCTTGGCAGTAGCTGCAGCGTACCAGATGGTGATGGAGGAGGTGAGGATGGACTCCCCTCTGTGTTCTGCCACTTCCTACCTCTTCAGTACATATTGTTTTTAAAAACATGTTTAAATTCATTAAATGTTCCACATGTTTTCAGCTTAACCCCTTCTATGATTCCATTGTGTAAAATAAATCAAAATATCACCTCTAATGAATCACTGGACTACTAAACCACACGGGTTTCAACAAAGTTTGAGCCACTTCAGTGACTACAAACCACACAGAGGTCCGCTCTGGGACATTCAGAACAAGCAGCCCAAGCTTACTCGTTCGAACAGCGAGGGTATTTATACCCCCGAAGCGGTCTCAAGCACCGCTG
>NW_024641503.1:0-220 GCF_008729295.1 Plectropomus leopardus
AACTGTTCTTGTGGCGTGAGGTTCTGGTCTTGATGGACCGAAGCCTCCTGCCAGAGGGGAGTGATTGAAAGAGTTTGTGTCCAGGGTGGGAGGGATCGGCCACAATCTTACCTGCACGCCTCAGAGTCCTGGAGGTGTACAGGTCCTGGAGGGAGGGCAGGCTGCAGCCGATGACCTTTTCAGCAGAGCGGATGATACGCTGCAGCCTGCGCTTGTCCTT
>NW_024641504.1:0-489 GCF_008729295.1 Plectropomus leopardus
CGCTCCATTGAAACCCATTCAAACTGACATTTTTGATCCCACAGCCATCAGAGCAGAAAAACAGGACTTGAATTTTGACACCCAGAAATAATACAAATTCAAAAATTCAATCATTCATTTTTTGTGTTTGTTGTTGCTTTTTGTCTAAAATCATACTGGCATCATGACAAAAACCTGGCATTCAAAGTGTTAAAATTCTGAAAATTATTGAATATTCTGTAATATGAGGCATTATGTTTTAAGGTTGTCCGTCCTTCCGTCCGTCCGGGCCGTTCTTATGAATGTGATATCTCAAGAAGACCTTCAGGGATCCTTTTCAAATTTAGTACAAATGTTCACTTTGACTCAACGACGAACTGATGAGATGTTGGTGCTCGTCTTTGCATCTGTCTCATTCTTGTAAACATCTTCTCTCATGAACACCGTGAGTGAGTTTCTTCAAATTTAGCTCAAATGCAAGAGATGCACAGGTAGACCTACAGCCAGCAG
>NW_024641505.1:0-5699 GCF_008729295.1 Plectropomus leopardus
ATATAATTATTTTCTTTTTAAACAAAATTTAATTACATTCTTATATTTTCTTTTACTTATTTTTGTTACCACTATTACTGTGACTTTTTTCTTTTTTGTTATATAGCTGTTAATTTAAATTTTATTTATTGCCTATTTTTGTCTTCATTTATTATCATTATTTTATTTTATATTTACTTTTACTTTTACCAAAATAGGCACTAAAACCTCGACATGGAACTTATGATTCATGTTTGCCCTGAAAATGTAATAAACAAAAAAACATATATAATGGCTTACGTATGCACAGTTAAAATATAACCGTCTATTTCTGTGCGCTCCTTCTCTCTCATCTTACCCAAAAATATCTCCTCTCTCTCCTCGTGGGTTTTTTTTTTTCCTCCCATTTCCAAAACATGGTTTTCCCAGACATTCTTTCCAACTTGTGACGCATGGAGTGTGTACGTCTCATGGTTTCGACCCCTGGGAGTCAAAAATACTCTGTGGCGAGGGTTGGCTGAGGTCTCTCCCATACTAACCCCCCTCCTCCTCCTCCTCCTCCTCCTCCTCCTCCTCCTACATCGTCGGTCACAGAGTCAGAGATGCGGGTGCAGCGGCTCATTCTTCCTATCTGGTCCCTGTTTTTATGTCCTCACCACAGAGCACACATGTTGTTACAGCGTGGTGTGACACCGCCTGAGGCGCCGCGTCGTGACGTGATGACTCTTTTTTGTTTGTGTGTTCAGAGTCTGGACTTTAACGTCATCTCTAAATATATATAACTTTTTCTGCTTGTCGCTTTTGCTTTAGAGCAAATGTTGAACACACAATCATTTAATTCTCATCTAGAATATTAATAATAAATACAGCGTTCATACGGTAATTAAAAACCTGAAAAGGTTGTGGAATTTGCAAAAAGTTTTGAAAGTTTTGGAAAAGTCATGGAAACCTTTTTCAAAAACCTGTTTAATAACA
This sequence comes from Plectropomus leopardus, assembly GCF_008729295.1. Lineage (NCBI taxonomy): Eukaryota > Metazoa > Chordata > Actinopteri > Perciformes > Serranidae > Plectropomus > Plectropomus leopardus. The sequence continues at coordinate 955 of NW_024641505.1, forward strand.
TGATATGTTATTGGACCGTTGGAAACTTTAATTTCTGTTTTTACGCTTCATGGCTGTGATAATTGGTGTCATTTGTGGGATTTTTTTGAAGAAAACAACAATAAAACTGACAAAATATTTATTTCAAAAATCGCCAAAACAAAAGAAAAAAATCCAAAAAATTGCTTTTAAAATTACCAAAAAAAATTTTTAAGTATGTTTTCTTTAAAAATCGACAAAAAAGGAAAACAATTGCCAAAATGTTTTCTTGAAAACTCACCAAACAATAAAAAGTAATGTTTTCTTTAAAAATGGTAAAGAAAAAAACAACCCAACATATATATTTTCTGTAAAAATCACCCAAAAGATTTTAAGAGAAAAAAATTTCAAAAGTTTGCCAAAAATCTTTAAATAAATAAAATGCCAAAACATTTTCTATAACAATTATAATAAAAAAAAAAAAATAAAGATTTTTTTCTTTAAAATTGTCAACATTGAAAATATATAGATTTTTTAAAGTAACTCAACAAGTTTTAAAAAATCTTAAAAAAAAAGTCTAAAATTAAAAAAAAATAAAATCATCAAATGCCAAAACTTTTTCAAGGAAAAAAAAGTCCAGATTTTATTTTAAAGAATACATGCCCTCCAAAACCATGGGCCTGCAGGTTTGGGTACATGTTTTTTTTTCTTTAAAGTTGTATGCCCCTCCCCAGTGCTTAAAAAATCACTTCATATGCCTCCCCCTTTTTGCATCACCCGTTCTCTTTTTGTAAATAAGAAACAGACCGTTAGTTATATTTAAGTATTCAGTTTTAATCCTGTTCTGAATTTTTTTTTTAATAATATAGTCATGAAAAAGAGCTGAAAAGGAGTTTCCATGGTCATTTCAGAGAATTTATTGTCTTTAAAATCTGCCTATTCGTGGTGTTAAAATGTGTATGAATAGTTGAGGTTGACACGTTGAGCAGAGAGGGATAGTTTGCAGAGTTTATTTCAGGGCACGTATTTACGTCCGCGTAAACACAGCTGTGTCTCATCATTTCTGCACAGGAGGGAAGTTGTGCAACATTGCTGCTTGTTTTCTTATCTGAACGTCTTTATGAATCGCTGCACAATCAGCAGACATCGGTCCACCTTCCAGCAGACGCCGGCTCTGAATCACAGCTCCCAGTGAGCCCAGCAGACAGTCTGTGGTGTGGAGGGTTTTAAAATGCAGCCTGGTGTCTGTAACCTTTCCCCAGCAGAATATTTCCTCCCCTCTAATTCAAATAGGACACGGCGGCGGATGGAGATGGAGTTTGACAGGCATACACAGAGTCCCCTTCCCCTATCGATCCATTATACAGAGGAATCCGCCTTTTAAGAGCAGCCAGCTCCGGCTGTCCTGTTGAATAAAGATGGTGATTCGCTCGGCGTGTCTCCCAGGATGTGCGAGCGAGCGTGCGCGTGGAAATCAGAGAGCTGTAAGAGCGTGGTGAGGAGAAGTCGGCGCAGAGAGGCGCGGTAACAGGCACTCAGACAGAGAGGAAGAGGAGGAGGGAAAAAACTCTCTGACAATGCAGAAGCTTTAAAAGCCTGCTGGATTTCCACAGAGATGCTTTCTGCTGTTTTTAGACATTTTGTCCTCAAATATTTAGCTTTCACCTGCACGCTTTAAAGGTCCAGTGTGTACGATTTAGTGAGGACGAGCTGAAACTGGTGAGGATTCCTTCAGTGGTTCAGGAGGTTTTTACCGGGAGCTAATTATACACAGATGTCTCTTCCTCTCCGAAAAAACAGATTTAAAATGATAAAAACACAGAATAAAGCAGTTTCATGTTAAAAATAAGGGTTTTTTTCTACACTGTTTGACATCCGATGCTCACTTTACTTCTGATTCAGATGTTTTGGAGGTTTTTACCAGGAGCCAAATTTTCCGCAGAGGTACAAATCAAAAGCTCTTTTTACACTGCGTATTCAAGGCGGGAATATGACGCCGTTATGCCGCTTTCCCGTTCTCTATATAAGATATGATCGTGGATTGGGCTGAGAGAGTTGCTATTCAAACTGGTAAAAACACTTAATTTAGAAATCAGTGTATTCTCGACTGTGTCGTCATGGTTACAGTGCTTAAAGTGAAAATGCAGATGTCCCTTTCTAGAACTGGTGTTTGATTTGTCCTTTCTGGGCTTCTGTAGAAACATGGCAACATAACGATTTCTGTGAACTAGGACCTGCTCCCTATGTAGATATAAACAACAGAAACACAGTGATTCTTATTTCAGGTGATGAAACACTAAAGAAAACATACTATATCCCCCTAAATCAGTGATTCTCAACGTAAGGCCCACGGGCCAAATCGGGCCTCCAATGGGGTGCATGGTGGCCCCCCAACCATTTTTAAATTTACAATAAAAATAAAGTGATTCACACTGGAAATTGTTTTTATACTTTTAGTATACATAAGGTGCCAGAGTGCATAAAACAACATCAAAATAGAGCTTAATTTATTTAAAAAATGCCAGTGAAGGATCCCCCACACCGCCCAACAGAGGTCCTAGCTAAGTGCCTAATGTCAAAAATCCTATAGAAATTTCACAAAAGTCCTAGAAATGTCCTTAAATCCTTAAGGACCTTAAATACTAGAATCTACCAAAAGTCCTATTTAGAAAAATAATAAAAATCCTGAAATGTTGTAATGTCTGAGAAATATCCTAAATTCAAAAATGTCTGAAAATCCCAGAACCTTCCTAAAATCCCAGAAATCTCCTAGAATCCCACAAATGTCCTAAAATCCTAGAAATGTCCTAAAATCTTACGAATGTCCTAATATCTGAAAAAATTCCAAAAATCCTCGAAACATCATAAATTGTAGAAATCTCCTAAAAGTCCTAGAAAAGTCTTTTAATCCTAAAATGATAGAGAGGACCTTATATACTAGAAGCTACCAAAAATCCTAGAAATGTCCTAAAATCACAGAAATATCCTAGAAATGTCCTAAAATCACAGAAATGTCCTAAAATCCCAGAAATGCCCTAAATCCCAGAAATGTCCTAAAATCCCAAAATGTCCTAAAATCCCAGAAATGTCCTAAAATCCCAAAATGTCCTAAAATCCCAGAAATGCCCTAAATCCCAGAAATGTCCTAAAATCCCAGAAATGTCCTAAAATCCTCAAAATGTCCTAAAATCCTCAAAATCCCAGAAATGTCCTAAAATCCCAAAATGTCCTAAAATCCCAGAAATGCCCTAAATCCCAGAAATGTCCTAAAATCCCAGAAATGTCCTAAAATCCTCAAAATGTCCTAAAATCCCAGAAATTTCCTAAAATCCTAAAAACCTGTATGGGGTCACATGTGACGGGCCCCTGGCCTCCTGTCATTTTGCAAACGTGGCCCCCAATCAAAGCATTTTTGGTTTCTCTGCTGTAAGGAAACAAAAACACAACAATTCTTGTGTTTTGGGTGATTTTACACGAAAGAAAATATATTTTATTGATGCCAGGGTCTATAGTCCCACACCTCTGTCTCTCCGCTCACTTCCTGCTGACCGGCTCTGGGAAAGGTTGACGAGGGGTCAAATCGCGGAGCACAACAGCGCAGCGTTTAGCCTCCCTCCTCTTTTCTCTCTCTCATTTCTCATTGACTATTTACTCCTCCCTCCTCCCCTCTGCGGAGGTGTGTCTATCAACATCTGGAGGAGCAGAGACAACGGGAGCTCATTCACTCCCCTCTCTCCTCCCTCCTCCTCCTCCCTCTGCCTCGCTGTGAGCGCTCCGCCGTCGCTGAAGTCAGATCGCGCGGAGAGGAGATGTTGGCAGCTGACTGTGCGGCGAGCTCACAGAGGAATTATTATCAGGCTTATCAGGGAGACCATGGCAGCATCTTCTCCTCCCTCTCATCATTTTTCCCGTTTCTGAAGTGAGAACCAGCTGTTGGAGAGTTTTTTTGGTCTCGCTGAGAGTCCACCTGGGGATTTTTTTTCTTCCTCTTTACCGCACCTTTTCCACCTGGTGGACGAGGCGTTCAAAAGGCTTTTGGGATGACGGAGATTCTCGTGTCGGATGTAAACTTGAACTCGGTGTGTGAGCGTCTGGAGCAGCACTGCTGCGTGGACCAGAACCAGCACAATCTGTCGGGCAGCCAGCCTCAGACCCCTGTGCTCAAGAGGCACACCAACACCGGGGCCAAGCTGTGGGGCCGCGTCCGCAGCAAGCTGCTCAGACAAAAGGTCTCTGGCTGACACACACACACACACACACACACACACACACAGACACGGGCTGCTTCCTCTCTCTTTTATCATCTGCGCTCTCCTCTTCATCGCCGTGTCACTTCCATCTGTTTGCGTCTCGTTTGTGCGCCTCCATGTGCTCCGTCTTTCTCTCAGCTGACTATTGTTCTTTATCGGAGGCTCTGTGGACTGCAGGAGAGGCAGGGACGTTTAGTGCTGAATCAGAGAGGTGACCTGACGTAGCACCAGCCGAAAAAACACACTAACATCTGTTTGGAAAAGCTTAATAACACCTGGAGTCACGTCAGTTTTGTTGTGCTGCATTTATTCATCTTTTACTAGCTTTTAAACCCCCGAAACCTGAGAAACTAGGTTTGATTTCTTTTAAAATTCACGTAACAACATAAACATGAACTGCAAAAAAAATTTTAAAAAGATGACAAGATAATGATCTGGAAATTAGTTTGGGGATCATAAGATAATTTTTTTAAAAATGTCCAAAAAATTACACAATTCTCTTAATTGCATATTTAAAATCAGGTTACAGAAAAAATA
>NW_024641506.1:0-267 GCF_008729295.1 Plectropomus leopardus
ATTGTAGGAGCTGAGCTGCAAATTCACTGATTACACTCAGATACACAATCTGGACTACATTTAGGACACATGCATCAACACACACACAGTTATCACAACAGGAAGAAGGAAAGAGACTAAAATGAGACGAACAGGCCCTAAAGGGTTAAATGAAATGAATCATTTTCAGTGACCTTTGACCTCAACAGTCAGCTGTGAGATGGACACCATAGAAGAAAAAAGTTTAAAGAGTCTGAACTTTGTTTCGTTAAATAAAAACTACACAAG
>NW_024641507.1:0-524 GCF_008729295.1 Plectropomus leopardus
AATCTGGACTACATTTATCAAAAACTGAAGAAAGAAAAGTGTGTAAAATGTGAGCGACACAGCGACATCTAGGGGATTTTTTTTGCTTAACAAACTTGAACTGACTGGTAGAAAAAAGAGATTCTGTCTTGATTCTTCTTTCCTAAAAATACAGGAATATAGTAATGAGCAACTTAACAAGAAATTGGGTCAAAAACTAGCAAGTACCAAGTAAAATGTTCCTAAAACAATTACCTAAAAATTACCTTTTTTTTTATTAAATCTAAAAATCTCCCTGTATATCTGTATCTGTATTTTAAGATGAATTTTGTCACCTTTTACTTTTTTTCTTTTCTTTTTCTTTTTTTTAATTTATTTCTATGGCATTTCTTGCCTTGGTCATTGTCAGATTTCCTGAGGTCCCGGAGCTTTAAATACCTGTGAAGTGTGTAAACAAAACTGATGTCAATAAAGGTCCTAAAAACTCCCAAACTTAAGGATTCTGACTCAAAACGCGCTCCACCAAACAATCGGGCTGGACCTTA
>NW_024641508.1:0-426 GCF_008729295.1 Plectropomus leopardus
ATACATATAAATAAATAAAATGAGCAATAAAATAAAATAACAATACATTCAACATCTCACATGATGTTAAAAAGCCAGGGAGAAGAGATGTGTTTTAAGATGGGATTTAAAAACAGACAGAGAGTCCCCTGGGCAAGTGGGGGACACGTCAAGAGACACTGTTTTACGAACCCAAAACATCCAACAGGGGGTTGTTAATTAACTTAAGTTATACTCCCTGGGGATGTCTGCAAACACGCTCTGCCTTTTTAAGCCATGGGAAAGTGTCAGTATCTGACACCCTCCATCCTGACATATGGTGGAAGGTAAAGCACTCCGAAGGCCCCATCAGCATGTCACAGGACGTAGGGTGTCTGAATGACCTCCTGGGGTCACCCAGGCAATACCAAGCAACCATCGTATTGCCTCCCCTGCTGAGATAACAAA
>NW_024641509.1:0-514 GCF_008729295.1 Plectropomus leopardus
TGACCAAAGAAGCAAGGCTATAGTATGGCGAAAATGTCAAAATTTGGTATGTCCCAAAAACAGCTGAAAAACACTTAGTATAGCATGTAGAGGCGTGTTATAACATACAGTGTTGATAAAGCATCTTAAAACAGTAAAAAACCCCAAAAATAGCATGTTGAAAAATTGACCAAAGAAGCAAGGCTATAGTATGGCGAAAATGTCAAAATTTGACATGTCCCAAAAACAGCTGAAAAACACTTAATATAGCATGTAGAGGCATGTTATACAATACTGTGTTGATAAAGCATCCAAAAATAGCCAAAAAACCTTCAAAACAGCATGTTGAAAAATTGACCAAAGAAACAAGGCTATAGTATGGCGAAAATGTCAAAATGTGGCATGTCCCAAAAACAGCTGAAAAACACTTAGTATAGCATGTAGAGGCATGTTATAACATACAGTGTTGATAAAGCATCCAAAAACGGCCCAAAACCTCATGAAATAACATGTTGAAAAATTGACCAAAGAAGCA
>NW_024641510.1:0-279 GCF_008729295.1 Plectropomus leopardus
TTGGGCAGCTTTCAGTGTTTCCAGATGCAACTGTGTGAATACTATAACTTAGACTTAGACTTAGACTTAGACGACTTTATTGATCCCTGGAGGGAAATTTAGTTGTCACAGCAGCTTGGCACGTAAGACATACAGAGACATACACAGAAAAATAAGAAGAATAATAGAAGATAGAAATAAACATAAATATATAAAAATAGAATAAATAGAATGTTGAGGTAGTGCAAAAGAGTACTGAGGTAGTGCAAATGCAGTGGTAAGGTGCAATCTGATGATGGC
>NW_024641511.1:0-382 GCF_008729295.1 Plectropomus leopardus
TTTTGAAATTTTTCGCCTTACTATAGTCTTGGATTTTTGGTCACTTTTTCGACAGACAAAATTATTATGTTTTCTGCCATTTTTGCTACTTTCTCTGCTATGGCGTGTCTTGGCAGGGTATTCTAAGCTCTTTTCAGCTGTTTTCAGATGTTTTTGGGACATGTCAAATTTTGACATTTTTCGCCTTACTATAGTCTTGGATTTTTGGTCATTTTTTCGACATGACAAATTATGATGTTTTTGGCCATTTTCTCAAATTTCTATGCTATGGCGTGAATTAGCAGGGTATTCTAAGCTCTTTTCAGCTGTTTTTGGGACATGTCAAATTTTGACATTTTTCGCCTTACTATAGTCTTGGATTTTTGATCATTTTTTCAACATG
>NW_024641512.1:0-465 GCF_008729295.1 Plectropomus leopardus
TTGGGACATGTCAAATTTTGGCATTTTTCGCCTTACTATAGTCTTGGATTTTTGGTCATTTTTTCGACATGCCAAATTCTGATGTTTTTGGCGATTTCCACAACTTTCTATGCTATGGCTCGTGTTAGTAGGATATTCTAAGCTGTTTGTAGATGCTTTCAGATGATTTTGGGACATGTCAAATTTTGGAATTTTTCGCCTTACTATAGTCTTGGATTTTTGGTCATTTTTTCGACATGCACAATTATGCTGGTTTTGGCCATTTTCACAACGTCCTATGCTATGGCATGTCTTGGCAGGATATTCTAAGCTGTTTTCAGATGTTTTCAGATGTTTTTGGGACATGTCAAATTTTGGCATTTTTCGCCTTACTATAGTCTTGGATTTTTGGTCACTTTTTCGACATGCACAATTATGCTGTTTTTGGGGACATTTTGCAACTTCCTTCGCTATGGCATGTCTTGG
>NW_024641513.1:0-410 GCF_008729295.1 Plectropomus leopardus
TTTTTTCATCATGCTATTTTATGGGTTTTGTGGCCTTTTTTGGATGTATTTTCAACACTGTATACCATGACACGCTTCTTTATGCTATAGTAAGTTGTTTTCAGCTGTTTTGGGGACATGTCAAATTTTGTCTTTCTTCGCCATACTATAGCCTTGCTCTTTTTGTCATTGTTTAGTCATGCTATTTTATGGGTTTTGTGGCCTTTTTTGGATGTTTTTTCAACACTGTATACTATGACATGCTTCTTTATGCTATAGTAAGTTGTTTTCAGCTGTTTTGGGGGACATGTCAAATTTTGACTTTTTTCGCCATACTATAGCCTTGCTCTTTTTGTCATTTTTTCATCATGCTATTTTATAGGTTTAGGGTCCTTATTTGGACGTTTTTTCAAAACTGTATACTATGACAT
>NW_024641514.1:0-273 GCF_008729295.1 Plectropomus leopardus
TTATTGGTTAGTCTGGAATTTAGTGTGTTAATGCATCACACAGACAGTTTCTTGCATGCAACTAAACATCCTTTTTACTGACCAAGGCACCTTATATACATATTAGATCACATACAAACACTCAGAAATTGGCCCTCAACTGAATCACACAGAGAAGGAACTTAAAATTCTTTTCTTTGTTCTTGTCTGACCAACCACATGGTCAGCTAAGGCCTTCACTGCTCTGCGGCCATTTTTGAATCCGGTATCTTGAATCACACCGACAGACAGACA
>NW_024641515.1:0-244 GCF_008729295.1 Plectropomus leopardus
AGGTCTCAAAATCATTAAAAAATGCACAGTATTTTCTGAACTGAAACACTGGGGGCGTGTCCGCTGGAGGAGCAGAGGCCACGCCCAATGGCGGGACTTTGCTAATTATGCTTCTTGTTTTTATGCTGCTACATTGTCAAGGGCAGGGTTATGCTGAGTATAGCTCCATTGCATCTTCAAGCTTTGGTTTAGGCCCGCCCAAAAAATCTTAAAACAGGAAAATGGTGAAAAAACAGTCAACTGT
>NW_024641516.1:0-5965 GCF_008729295.1 Plectropomus leopardus
TGCAGTTACCTGGTCAGCAGGTGTGCAGTTACCTGGTCGAGCTCGGTTAGCAGCGTGTGCAGTGAGGACAGCTCCCTGCCGAGGTCGATGTATCCGTCAAAGCCAGCCGTGTGGTTCAGACCGTCAGGGTTGGAGATCTCCTGCAGGAAACGCTGCATGCTGCTCCACTGACGCTCCACAAAGTCATTCATGAACAGCATGTACTCCTCCTTTGTCCCAAACCTGGGGACACAGGGACAGACACAGGGGACAGACACGGGGCACAGGGGACACAGGGGACAGATATGGGGGGGGGCACAGGACAGACACACAGGGTACAGGTGAGACTCACAGGTAAAACATAGCTCTGGTACATAGCTCCACAGTAAAAGCCCAGCAGCTCCCTCAAAATAAAAGCCCTGTGGCTCCTCCTGAATAAAATCCCTGCAGCTCCTTCATGAGAAAAGTCTGCAGCTCCTTCAGAATAAAAGACCTGCAGCTCCTTCAGAATAAAAGCCTGCGGCTCCTCCAGAATAAAAGCCCTGTAGCTCCTTCACATTAAAAGCCCTGTGGCTCCATCAGAATAGAAGCCTGCGGCTCCTTCAGAATAAGAGCATACGTACTTGCTGAAGTTTGCGAGGTTCTGGATGACCTTGGCAATGAGCGTGAGCGTCCTTGCTGAGCGCTCGTCGGGGTACTCCTGCATCAGGTCGAACAGCGACGGTGACATCACGGCGGGACACAGGAAGCGCAGGAACAATGAGGCGCTGATGAGCCGCTCACTGATGTCTGGTCGTCCCCGGTTACTGCACTCTTGTCGCCATGATGCAAACACCTCCTTCAGCTCCCGCGGGAACACCCTTTGGGGTGGGGGGTGGGGGGGGTCATATTCAAAATAAAAATGTCCTAAACTCTTAGAGACGTGTGGGGCCCTGTGTGTAATCTTTGTGTATTTAGGTATGTATTTAAGTGTGTATTGTAGTGTGCACAGGGTTTGTTTGTGTATTTCAGATTGTACTCTGTGTGTATTTGCGTGTATTTGTATGTATTTTGGTGTGTATTTAGTGTGTACTTCATTGTGAACCCTGAGTGTATTTTAGTGTGTATGTCAGTGTGTATCTGTGTGTGTATTCAGTGTGTACTCTGTGTATTTGTGTGTGTATGTCACTGTGAACTCAGTGTAGGGCTGGGCAATATGGAAAAAGTCTTATCACGATAATTTTTTTCATATCATTTGATATCGATATATATCAGGATATCCATGAAATCAGTGTTTCTGTGGAGCTTAAAGGTTCCTTTGACTCCTCAGTGAGATATGAAGATATCATCAGGTTCATTTAGGTTAAATATTTATTTTCTGTCAGACATTGAACATGACAAATATACTGTAGAACAGCATCACCAGCTGGGAGGACATTTTAGTACCTGGACCTCTGTGAGTTTTAGTAGAATAGGTCCTCCAGCTGGTGATGCTGTTCTACAGTATATTTGTCATATCACCATTTATTGAACATTTTACTTTAAAAACGTTTGAGTCGGCCTACTTCTCCTATAGCTGCCAACAGCCTGCCGACATTCACAGTTAGAGAAAGGCTGACAATAAGCTCATGTGCTTGTGGCCCCGGGCCCCCAAAACATTACATCTGCCCCTGGTAATAATAATGAGAGCTCAGCGTGAGCGGCCGGATGAGACACGGAGCGATGCGTCCTGCTGTTTCTAAATAATTCATCCAAAGTCTGATTAAAGCTGAAACTAACACAAAGTGGGCGGCACGGTGGCTTTGTGGTTAGCACTGTTGCCTCACAGCAAGAGGGTCCCTGGTTGGAACAGGGTTTGGTCCGGGCGGGGGCAGGTTTGGTCCGGGCGGGGGCCCTTCTGTGTGGAGTTTGCATGTTCTCCCCGTGTCTGCGTGGGTTCTCTTCGCTTCCTCCCACAGTCCAAAGACCTGCAGCTCAGGTTGATTGGTGACTCTAAATTGCCCTTAGGTGTGACTGTGACTGTGTTTGGTTGTCTGTCTATATGTGTCGGCTATATGTGTCGATAGTCTGGCCCGCCTTCTGCCCGATGACAGCTGGGATTGGCTCCAGCCCCCCCGCGACCCTTACGAGGACAAGCAGTTACAGAAAATGACTGACTGACTAACACAAAGTCGTCTGTAGAAGTCTAAAGAAGTCACTTTCACCTCTGCAGATGTGTCTGTTTCAGCACTGTGGCTGTCAAACACTCAGCTGTTCTACAGTCAAAGTCCTTCACTGCATTTGGTTCTCCGCGGCTCTATTCTTATTACCATTGGCTGTTCGTGTTGTCTGTCAAAACATGACTAGAATGCGTTTTAACATTTTATGGACTACGTCTCATATTTCAATCGAGGAAAAGTTATATCGTGATTAATATTGTTATCGGTTTATCACCCAGCCCTAACTCTGTGTGTATTTGTGTGTGTATGTCAGTGTGTGTACCTGTTTGTGTGTGTATGTATGTGTGTATATGTGAGTCTATCAGTGTGTGTACCTGTGTTTGTATCTGTGTGTGTACCTGTGTGTATCAGTGTGTGTACCTGTGTGTGTATTATTGTGTATATCAGTGTGTTTGTACCTGTGTGTATCTGTGCTGTATCAGTGTGTGTATCTGTTTGTGTTTGTGTATGTGTGTGTTTCTGTGTGTGTATCAGCGTGTTTCTGAGTGTGTATCAGTGTGTGTATGTGTGTGTATCAGTGTGTGTATGTGTGTGTATGTGTGTGTGTACCTGTAGGAGTCGAGGATCTTGCAGAAGGCGAGCTCGCAGCACATCCTCAGGTTTGCCTGATGCTCCGAGAGGTCAGAGGTCGCACAGCGAGATGGGTCGACCTCACAGTTCTCATCAGACTCATACAGAGCTTTGATGAACTCACCTGAACACACACACACACAAACAGATATACATACAGATACACACACACACACACACAGTGTTAAAATGTGTGTGTATGTGTATGTACAGTGTGTAGTGTTGTGTGTAGTAGTGCAATGTGTGTACAGTGTGTAGTGCAGTGTGCAGTGTTTTGTGTAGTGTTGTGTGTAGTGTTGTGTGTACCGAGTGCATCCTGCAGGTACTTCTGTCCAATCAGCTTCAGGTATTCTTCGATGCTTTTTGTTGCCAGCGTGTTCTCTCGAAAGATCAGCTGGTCATTGTCACGGCAACGGTCCACCTCTGACATCATCAGGTCTGTCAGGAAGTCCTGCAGGAAGAGCAACTTTATTTAAACCCTCTGGATGGACAGAGGTCACATGACGTCAGTGGGAACCTCATGAACACGAGTTACATTTTGTAAACACCAACATCACCAAATCAGGGCTGGCTCTGTGGGGTTGACTGTGGGGCTGGTTCTATAGGGGCTGGTTCTGTGGGGATGGTTCTGTAAGGCTGGTTCTGTAGGGGCTGGCTCTTTAAGGCTGGTTCTGTAGGGGCTGGCTCTTTAAGGCTGGTTCTGTAGGGGGCGGCCGTGAGGGGCGGACTGTGGAGCTGGATCTTCGTATAGGGAATGTTTTTTTTGGGGGGGGGGGTTGTTGTTCCTTTTTTCTATTTCCATGAACAACATGATGGTGTAGGGGGTGGGGTCATTGTAGTGGGCGGGGCTACCTTGGCCTTCCCGGTGCTGTGCAGAATGTGGACGAGCGCGGCGGCAAGCTCCTCTTTGGCCCTCAGACTGATGGTGGCCTCCAGCGTGTTGCAGAGCAGCAGGTAGTTGGAACTGATGTACTCGGCGAACTCTTTGTACTGCTCCATTGGCAGGATGACGATGCTCTGGTAGCGAGCTTTGATCCGAACTGTCGGCACCGACGACTTACCTGAAACAGGAAACACCTGAATGTTACCTGAGCATCATCTCACCTGGAGCATCATCTCACTTGAAGCACCTTTACGGTTCCGGTTTGTACTTTTACTGCACAGAGAGTTTTGATTCACTGGCTGGGAATGCCTACCCCGGCTGGTACTGGGCGTGCTCACTGAGTACCACTTCTCCACCAGCTGTCTGCCCGTCACCATGGCGACAGGGATGTTGACCAGCCCGACGTAGCTGCTCTTGTCCTTCTTCCTCTTCCTGTCAGTGTCTTTGTAGAGATGCAGCGTGACAGCGCTGATGGACGGCAGGCTGCTGAAGTCGAAACGCTCACCCCAAAATATGTTGTCCGTCTTCAGTTTACATGAAGTCCGTGCGTACAGACTGTCATCCAGACACAGCTCGCAGAAGTACCTGAAGTACAAATACTGCAGTCGCTACACAGCTTGCAATAGTACATTTAAAATTGAATTTGTTTGGCAATTTAAAAAAAAAAAGTGATTTCTTTTCCTTGAAATAAATTGGTGATTTTGAAAGAAAGAAAATGGCAATTTATTTCTTTTTATTTTTTTGGTGATTAAAAAAAAGGGAATTCTTTTTCTTTCAAAGAAATCAGGGATTTTTATTGGAAAAAAAGTTGATTTCATTTGTTTAAAAAATGTTGGCAATGTTGTTTGGGTAAAATTTTTTAGCATTAAAAAAAGACCTTTTTTTTCTTTATACATTTTCAGCATTTTTCTTTCTTTAAAAATCCTTGGTGATGTTTTTTTCTGATTTTTTTTTTTTTTTTTTTTTTTTAAATGATCGAAATGTTATGAGGCAGACTGGGCGTAGCGCCCCCTACCGTTTCTTGGCGGGCAGGTCTTTGGCTTCGATCACCCACACCGTCAGGACGTTCTCCAGCCTCCTGCTGTTGTCCTTGTTGGGGTGAACGGCTCGTCTCAGGTTCTCCATCCATTTATCTCTTTCTGCCGCTGAACGACATGAGAAGCACTTTGTTCCCGTGGTGGTGGTTACCTAGAAAACACAGGGTCAGAGGTCATGACCGGGGACACACAGAAGGGTAACGTGAGGTCGTGTTGGGTGTGTCACCTCGAAGCAGTAGTCCTGTCCCAGGAGGGACGAGTGAACCGGTTTGATGATCACTGATTGGTCCATTCTGAGCTCCAGAGACGACACGCAGCCGGTGCTTAGCAACGACTCCTGGCTACCACAACGCAGCCGCCGCATCACACACCTGAAACACAGACAGCAGCCAATCACAAGAGGTGAGGAGGGAGGAAGGACTTCCTGCCGACTCATTAGACGAGTTTCCATCACAGATTTCATCCATCATCCATCCATCCATCCATCCATCATCCATCCCTCATCCATCCACCCATTATCTATCCAGACTTTGATCAGCAGGCTGATCAAAGTCTTCCAGGTGTCCCTCAGTTGAGGTCTATGATTCCTCCTGGTGTTCTGGTCCTCAGGGCCTCCTCTAACAGGAGGAACCAGGAGGATCCAGATCACATGTTGAACCTCCTAATCATGAAGGAGCAGCGGCTCTCCTCTGAGCTCCTGTCCATTTGAACAGGGTTCATACACTTTTTATCAAACTTTCAAGACAGTGCATGCTCTGGAATGACCACTCAATAATTCAATGACTTTTCCAAAATGTTCAATGATTTTGACTCATACCATGACTTTTTCAGGCCTGGGAAACATGATTGTGAAATTCCATGACTTTTCCAGGTTTTCCATGACTGTAGGAGCCCTGTATAGTTTGACAGGATCTTTAACAACCAGATGAGTGAGATATCCAGAGACGTCAGCGTCTCCAGATCAATACTAAGATTTTACTGACAAATTTAAAATCCTCCTCCTTACTGAGAAAGCGTTGAATGGTCAGGCTCCGTCCTATCTGTCGCAGCTCATAGTTCCCTATCGACCCTCAAGAGCGCTGCGCTCTGAAAACACAGAGTTACTGTGGTTCCTAAAGTCTCCAACAGTAGGATGGGAGCCAGAGCCTTTAGCTACCACGCTCCTCTTTTATGGAAACACCTTCCAGTTTCAGTCAGCGAGGCAGACACGTTACCATTTTTAAGAGTAGACTTGAGACTTTCCTCTTTGACAAAGCTTATAGTTAGGGCTGGCTCAGGCTCTCCTCTTTGATAAAGCT
>NW_024641517.1:0-441 GCF_008729295.1 Plectropomus leopardus
CCGTTCCCTGTATGACCGGTGCCGGAGCTTGGTCCGCATTGCCGGCAGTAAGTCGAACTCGTTTCCGGTGAGGGTTGGACTCCGCCAGGGCTGCCCTTTGTCACCGATTCTGTTCATAACTTTTATGGACAGAATTTCTAGGCGCAGCCAGGGTGTTGAGGGGGTCCGGTTTGGTGACCTCCGGATTAGGTCTCTGCTCTTTGCAGATGATGTGGTCCTGTTGGCTTCATCGGGCCGCGACCTTCAGCTCTCACTGGATCGGTTCACAGCCGAGTGTTAAGCGGCTGGAATGAAAATCAGTAGCTCCAAATCCGAGACCATGGTTCTCAGCCGGAAAAGGGTGGCGTGCCCCCTCCGGATCGGGGATGAAGTCCTGCCCCGAGTGGAGGAGTTTAAGTACGTCGGGGTCTTGTTCACGAGTGAGGGAAGGAAGGAACGGGA
>NW_024641518.1:0-927 GCF_008729295.1 Plectropomus leopardus
TCTTTTGTTGTTGTTGTTACTATTCATCATGTTTATTATTCACCAAGTAGATTTCATCATCCACCAGAATAAACACTGATCAATAGTATAGGAAACACTATACTACAAAGACATCAACTCTGATCATGGGGATTGTTCTTATGCCACCTGTTCTTCCCAGCCAAGGACTGCCTGCACCTTTGCGATCCAAAGCTCCTGGAAATTTCGCATTGAATCGAGTGGGGGAATGTAGTGGACTGCCTTGGCATGGTCATTACATTTTTTCTCTGAGGAACTCAAGAGTTCAATGTCCCCGGGACAAGTGGGGGACACGTCAAGAGACACTGTTTTACGAACCCAAAACATCCAACAGGGGGTTGTTAATTAACTTAACTTATACTCCCTGTGGATGTCTGCAAACACGCTCTGCCTTTTTAAGCCACGGGAAAGTGTCAGTATCTGACACCCTCCATCCTGACATATGGTGGAAGGTAAAGCTCTCTCTCTCTAAGCTCTCTCTTCTCAAGGCTTCTCCTCTTCTCTCTTCTGAAGTTTTTCTTCGCTCCTTTTTTACCGCGGTGCGTCTCATGCATCCGCGCTCGCAACTTTTCTTTTCTTCAATTTTATAAGCGGAGCCGCAACAGCCCACCAGAGCTTTGCTGAACTTTAACTTTTGAATCCATTTTCTTTTAAATCTCTTTGACGCTTTTCTTTATATCAGTTTTTGGTCAGTAAAGACACTTTTGGTAATTCGTTTTTAAGTAAAATCAAATCAATAATTTAAAGTGAGTCCCTCATACCAGTGGGATTACTTTGATTATTTCTGCGAGTTTTAATTGAGAAGGAACTCCACGATTCGCCATCAACTCTGCCACGGATCTGAAAGCAACACTTGCTGCATAAACTATCAGCATCCGTTGCCTGCCCTCAAGGACTTTGTTTAAAGAC
>NW_024641519.1:0-437 GCF_008729295.1 Plectropomus leopardus
TGTATTTGAAGTTACTGTGATGAGACTGTAGTGGTGATGAGATACGTAAATTTATACACCACGGGTTAGATCGCGTAATTCGTCATAAAGTTCAGAGACATAAATGTCTCCTAAATTACACTAGGTCTTTTAGAAACTAATTCCAGATGTGCGATCGCTCGGTGCAAAAGTTCGCTAACTCCGCCTTCCATCCGCATCGCCAAATCGAAAGATAAAAACTGAGTGAGCTTCTCAAGCTCCTCTCTCTCAGCTCTCTCTCACGTTTTCGCTCTTCTCAGGCTTCTCAAGTCTTCTCTCTTCTGAAGTTTTTCTTCAAGGCTCTTCAGGCTTCTTTTCGCTCCTTTTTTCACCGCGGCGCATCTTGTGCATCCGTGCTCGCAACTTTTTCTTTTTTCTTCAATTTTATAAGTGGAGCCGCAACAGCTCACCAGAGCTTT
>NW_024641520.1:0-434 GCF_008729295.1 Plectropomus leopardus
CACAGTGTGTGTGTGTGTGTGTGTGTGAGAGAGAGAGAGAGAGAGAGAGAGAGAGAGACAAAAACTTTAATCAGTCCACAAAATAGTCACAGCCACATTTTATACGTATTAGAGGTCCAGTGTGTAGGGTTTAGGGGAATCTATCCTTTATTATTCATACCTACTGTATGTTTTCATTAGTTTCTAATCACCTGTTTTTTTTATTTATTTAACCTTTGATTAACCAGAAAAACTTTCTATTATAAAAATAATATTTAATAAAAGGCTTTTTTTCAAGAGTGTCCTGGCCAAGACAGGCAGCCACAAAAGTTACTGACAAACAACATGGATCAAAAATACAAAATCAAAATATATAACTCCACAAAGAAGGACGAAAAAGTATGTCAGAAGAAAGAAATGAAAATGAATGCCGGTGGTATTTCTCTTTTCTGGTC
>NW_024641521.1:0-214 GCF_008729295.1 Plectropomus leopardus
GAGGGGCGGAGCTGTCAACCGATCACCACCTGGTGGTGAGTTGGCTCGGATGGTGGGGGAGGACGCCGGTCAGTCCTGGCAGACCCAAACGCATTGTGAGGGTCTGCTGGGAACGTCTGGCAGAGTCTCCCGTCAGAAGGAACTTCAACTCCCACCTCCGGAAGAGATTCGACCATGTCCCGGGGGAGGCTGGGGACATTGAGTCCAAGTGGGC
>NW_024641523.1:0-213 GCF_008729295.1 Plectropomus leopardus
TCATTGTTTTGACATACTAAAAAAGGATGTTTTTGGTTGTTTTTAGTCCGTTCTTCAACATGCTAGACCATACAGTGTCTCGACATGCTGTTCCATGTAGTTTTCAGCCCTTTTTTTGATAGTGATATTTTCACATATTTCGCCATACTATAGTTTGCGATTTTTGGTTGTTTTTTGACATGCTAAAATATGATGTTTTTGGTTGGTTTGAGT
>NW_024641524.1:0-346 GCF_008729295.1 Plectropomus leopardus
AGATAGATAGATAGATAGATAGATAGATAGATAGATAGATATAGATAAAACATAAGTCCCTCCCCAGTGCTTCAAAAATGATTTGACATGCCTCCCTGTTTTTGCATCAGCACCTCCCATCTCACACACATTAACAGTCCCTAATAATTATAAAAAGACCAGAATCTAATAATCTGTGACTCTTGACTTAATGTATTTACTTTGATTCTGCCTCTTTAAAAAAAAAAACTAAAATAGACTACATGCTTTTTTCCCAACTCTAGCAAGATATTTTTAATGTAATTAGTACTGCATGTTCCCATGCAGTACTAATTACTAATAACACTAATGTTTTTTAAATCACATA
>NW_024641525.1:0-360 GCF_008729295.1 Plectropomus leopardus
GATAGATAGATAGATAGATAGATAGATAGATAGATGCTACCTTAAACTTGAGAGTTGACTGGACTAGAAGTTATTTTATAATGATTCAAAAACTTGATTCAGTTCTGCTTAAATCATTTAGTTACATAAACTTAAGGATTTAAGTTGAATTGAATTAAGATGGAATTTATTTGATGAGGAAAGTTTGTTTTGAATTATTAAAAAAAAAAAAACTTGGTGTCTGGGCTGCCTTAAAATTTTAGGTTGACTGAACTTGAAAAGTAATTTTGTAATGATTCAAAATAACTGAACTTTTTTAGTTAATCTTAATTCACTCAAATCTTTTGGTGATGTTACCTAAAGATTTAACTGAATTAAGAT
>NW_024641526.1:0-286 GCF_008729295.1 Plectropomus leopardus
TGGCAGTGAGGGGGAGGAGATGCAGGAACCATGACAGAACCCCCCCCTCAAGGGACGGCCCATGACGTCCCAAACCAAGGTCACCGAAACCGGGCGGGCAGAGGGGGCCAGGAGGAGGGCTAGAACTCCTCGGACCCCATGGAAACATCGTCGCCGTCAGCGTCGTCGTCGTCGTCGTCGTCGTCGTCGTCATCCGAGGACGGAGCAACCCTCATCGGTGAGTCGGAACCCCTCGTGCAGGACCCCAAACCAGATGGACCGGGAACTGGAGAAGGAGGAGGAGAAG
>NW_024641527.1:0-3484 GCF_008729295.1 Plectropomus leopardus
GTTTCAGGTAATTTTCTTGGAAACTGTTGCTTTTTCAGTGTTTGCTCAGGTTTCAAAGGGTTAACAATAAACTGTACAGAGGACATGTGCTGGATCTGAAGCTCTGTGGTTGATTTAATCCACAGCTTTAATGTTAGTGTGAAGATAAAGTGCTTTTTGCATTTAAACACAGTCTGAGCAGTTTGTGTGCAGAGTTCATGAGTCACTGTTATTATACAGCCTGTGGAGGCGAGGCTTTTATTGTGAAATATGCATGCCGGAAGCTGTACTTTCAGCCTGCTGAAGTCTCGAAACCGAAAGTGTTTGTTCTCGTCCAATCGCTGTGTGTGAGGAGTGGCTCCAGCCTCCTTATAGGGAGACTGATGTCTCACTGAGTCTGTCCTCTGAAGACATCTGCAGCGATGGAGCTGCGTCCTCTCGTGTGTCTCTGTCTCCTGACTCTGTCCTCAACAACGTCCGCGGAAGGAAGCGGTGAGTGAGCTGTGAGTGAGCTGAGCTGTGCAGTTATTTAATTCAAAGTCATTTTAGAAAGACTGCGCGAGGATGCGGGGAGCGCGAGACACCTGCTGTGTCCCGGCAGCCCCTGCGGCTGTCTCTGCAGCACTCAGTGTGTGTGCGACCTGTCCCGATCAGCTGATCGATAGGATCGATGGAGCCAAGTTATAACTTTACAGGTTGCGTCATTCCTGCTGCTGATGCGGGTGCGTGCATGTGCGCGTGCGCTTGCGTAATGCAGACGGAGCTGTTTCCCAGAAACTGCAGCTTCTGCTGCTGCGCACTAGGCTGTGATATCCGGTGTAAAAGTGTGTGTGTGTGTTTTTGTGCGTGCGTGTGTTGTGGGTGGAGTCGTCTCCATCCTGCAGAGACTTGTTGTGTTTGTGAGTTCAGCTCATGAGAAGTTTGAGTTTTGATTTGTTGCAAATTTGTTTCCAAAGAACTTTTTTCTTCTTATTAAACCTGATTGAAAGTTTCACTGATTTCACCAATTCTGGACTCTCATGTCGCCGAAATACAGTGTGTGTGTGTGTGTGTGTGTGTGTGTGTGGGTGGGTGGGTGGGTGCGCGCATGCGCTTGCGTGATGCAGACGGAGCTCTGTTTCTGTAAAAACTGCCGCTCCTGCTGCTGCGCACTAAGTTCATCCAGTGTGTGTGCGTGTGTTTGTCTGTTTGTGTGTGTGTGCGTGTGTTTCTTTGTGTGTGTGCATGTGTGTGTGTGTGTGTGTATGTTGTGGGGTGGAGTCGTTTACATCCTGTAGAGACTTGTTGTGTTTGTGAGTTCAACACATTTGTAATCAGTTACAGTAACTGAGGAAAAAGTGTCCTGTAATTAAATTACAGTTACTGATTCACTGGTTTAAATTGAGTATATTTTTTCCATTTTTTTTTTTACTCTTTGTTTTTAATTATTATTTTTTTTAATTATCCAAAATATTTGAAGCAAAGTTAAATGTAAATATTTGATTAAAAAAAGAAAGAAAGAAAGCCAAGCAGTGTTAGAGACTAGTTACATGTAATATAAATGTAATTGTAATCAGTTACAGTAACAGCATATTTTTTTCTGTAAGAAAAAAGTTTTACATGTTTAATATTAAAAAAACAATTACAAAGATGTTACATCTGAATATATTATTTACTGTATATTATTTTTCTGTTTAAATGTAGAATAAAACATTTATGAACATTTAACATTTATTCTGTTGCTTTACATCTTTACAGCGTGCAGGAATGCCTTCTTTGGGCCTACTTTCCCCAAAATTTCAGCTTTATTGCCCAGTTTAAAATCAAAAAGGAATTTGTTGGAAAAGAAATCAAATGTTCTTTTTATTTTTAAGATTTGATTTTTAATAAATCAAGTAATTGTGTCATAACGAGAGGTTTGCATCAGATTTCTGTTGAATCTTGTGTGTGTGCGACATGTCCCGATCAGCTGATCGAAAGGATCGATGGAGCCAAGTTATAACTTTACAGGTTGCGTCATTCCTGCTGCTGATGCGTGTGCATGAGCTCTGTTTCTCAGAAACTGCAGCTTCTGCTGCTGCGCACTAACTTCATATCTACAGACTGTGATATCCGGTGGAAAGATGTGTGTGTATGTGCATGTGTGTGCGAGTGTGTGTGTGTGTGTGTGTGTGTGTGTGTGTGTTGTGGGGTGGAGTCGTCTCCATCCTGTGGAGACTTGATGTGTTTGTGAGTTCAGCTCATGAGAAGTTTGAGTTTTGGTTTGTTATATGAGTGGAATCGGCTGTTGATTGATATTTGCAGGATATTTGGCTTCTTTTGTTGCTGCTGAAATATAAAGTGTGACTTCTGCTTGAAATTAAAAAGTAGTAGAAGTAGAAACTACAGAGGAAATGAATGTTGTTTTTAATGAAGTTTAGTTCCGCATTTTGCCTCCCGCCCTGCACTCGCACACAGACACAGATCTGAACGCTCATTGTCGAGTCTCTGTCTGATTTTTTTATTTTCATCCACAAAACACAAAGACAACAACAACAACCACAGAAATAACAACACAAAACACACATAAAAACAACAAATGAACAGAAACAGAAAAAAGAATAGAATTCCTCGGAGGCCCCAGTTTCACCCTCCTCGTCCCCAGAGAGGGAAACATCCATCTCCGAGGCAGAGTCCACATCGTCACCCCCAGACGACTCAGAAACAGGAGGAGAGTGGGGGACAGAGCCGGAACCACCACGCGCCGAGGCGAGGTTGGAGGGCTGGTCAGGGTGCAGGCGATGAAACTTCTCCACGAGTTGCGCATCCAGGATCTGGCGAGCCGGAACCCAAGACCGCTCCTCCTGCCCGTACCCCTCCCAGTCCACCAGGTACTGTAGCCCCCTCCCACGACGGCGAGAGCGGAGCAGGCGGTGTACCGTGTAAGCCGGAGCCCCGTCGATGATGCGGGGGCGGAGGCGGTCGGGAGACAGGCTGCAGGGAACTCTCCTTGAAAGGCTTGATCCTGGAGACGTGAAAGGTGGGATGAATCCTCATAGTGCGGGGCAGCTTGAGCCGGACCGCCACCGGGTTGACCACCTTCTCGATGGGGAACGGTCCGACAAATTTAGGAGCCAACTTTTTAGAGTCCACCCTCAGAAGAAGATCCCAGGTCGACAACCACACCCTTTGTCCCACTTGGTAGGAGGGAGCTTGGGACCGGTGACGGTTAGCTGCTGTGGCGTATCGATCCGCAGCCCCCAGAAGCGCGGATCTGGCCTGTGTCCAGGCTCGGCGACAGCGACGGATGAAAGCCTCTACCAAGGGATAAGCAGTGTCCTTCTCCTGGGCTGAAAACGGGGGGGGCTGGAAGCCGTACGCACAATGGAACGGGGAAAGACCAGTGGCGGAGCTCCAGGAGGCGGGGTGTTTGGAGGCCATGCAACGGAGTGCCATCTCCATCTGCTGGTTCATCCTTTCCGACTGGCTGTTGGACTGCAGATGGTAACCGGAGGACAGGCTGGTGGAGGCACCCAGGAGGCGACAG
>NW_024641528.1:0-254 GCF_008729295.1 Plectropomus leopardus
GTTCAGGGAGCTGTGGACCTGAACAGTCACCATGGTGATTATACACATAGTTCTACTTTGATGCAATGCAGATGGATTAAATGTCCACTGAATGCAACTCACTGCCGTCAGCCATTCAAAATACAAAGTGGGTTGGCCTGATGTTTTAATACACACCTTGTTAAGGTATTCTCATTTTTTAAAATCTATATTTATGTCTTTTAATGCAATTCAGAACCCCTAATAATGAACTAGTCGCATAAACTTGTAGAGAG
>NW_024641529.1:0-882 GCF_008729295.1 Plectropomus leopardus
TGGGTACGGAAAGTATTCAGACCCCCTTAAATTTTTCACTCTTTGTTATATTGCAGCCATTTGCTAAAAAGTTCATTTTTTCCCTCATTAATGTACACACAGCACCCCATATTGACAGAAAAACACAGAATTGTTGACATTTTTGCAGATTTATTAAAAAAGAAAAACTGAAATATCACATGGTCATAAGTATTCAGACCCTTTGCTGTGACACTCATATATTTAACTCAGGTGCTGTCCATTTCCTCTGATCATCCTTGAGACGGTTCTACACCTTCATTGGAGTCCAGCTGTGTTTTATTATACTGTTTGGACTTGATTAGGAAAGCCACACACCTGTCTATATAAGACCTTACAGCTCACAGTGCATGTCAGAGAAAATGAGAATCATGAGGTCAAAGGACCTGCCTGAAGAGCTCAGAGACAGAATTGTGGCGAGGCACAGCTCTGGCTAAGGTTACAAAAAAATTCTGCTGCATTTAAGGTTCCTAAGAGCACAGTGGCCTCCATAATCCTTAAATGGAAGACGTTTGGGACGACCGGAACCCTTCCTAGAGCTGGCCGTCTGGCCAAACTGAGCAATCGGGGGAGAAGAGCCTTGGTGAGAGAGGTAAAGAAGAACCCAAAGATCACTGTGGCTGAGCTCCAGAGATGCAGTTGGGAGATGGGAGAAAATTGTAGAAAGTCAACCATCACTGCAGCCCTCCACCAGTCGGGGCTTTATGGCAGAGTGGCCCGACTGAAGCCTCTCCTCAGTGCAAGACACATGAAAGCCCGCATGGAGTTTGCTAAAAAACACCTGAAGGACTCCAAGATGGTGAGAAATAAGATTCTTTGGTCTGATGAGACCAAGATAGAACTTTTTGGCCGTAATTCTAAGCG
>NW_024641530.1:0-460 GCF_008729295.1 Plectropomus leopardus
AGGGTGGATGTGTGCTGAAGGGTGGATGTGTGCTGAAGGGTGGATGTACGATGCAGGGTGGATGTATGATGCAGGGTGGATGTACGATGCAGGGTGGATGTACGATGCAGGGTGGATGTGCGCTGCAGGGTGGATGTACGATGCAGGGTGGATGTGTGAATGAACACACAAGCAGCTTTTAAAACCTCTTACTCAGGTGAGCTTAATCAAGCCAGCGACCCTCACAGGTGCCTGATGAGGTTGTGATCCCGTGAGACGGGGGAGGGGCGGCACAGAGTTCGATTAGCAGAATTTAGTTTATTCATGCAGCATTTTTCAAAAACAGAAATTACTAAGTGCTTCACAGAACGGAGAAAAAGAGGAAATAAACGAGACAGAAATAAAAAAACACAAAATATGAAGTTTTAACATTGAGAATAGAAGAGAGTGAAGAATGTGAACATAACTTGTGTTCAGGTCT
>NW_024641531.1:0-433 GCF_008729295.1 Plectropomus leopardus
AGTTGGCTCCGATGGTGGGGGAGGACGCCGGTCAGTCCTGGCAGACCCAAACGCATTGTGAGGGTCTGCTGGGAACGTCTGGCAGAGTCTCCCGTCAGAAGGAACTTCAACTCCCACCTCCGGAAGCGCTTCGACCATGTCCCGGGGGAGGCTGGGGACATTGAGTCCAAGTGGGCCGTGTTCCGTGCCTCCATTGCTGAGGCGGCCGACCGCTGCTGTGGCCGTAAGGTGGCTGGTGCCTGTCGGGGCGGCAACACCCGAACCCGCTGGTGGACACCGGCGGTAAGGGGTGCCGTCAAGCTGAAGAAGGAGTCCTATCGGGCCTTCTTGGCCTGTGGGACTCCGGAGGCAGCAGACAGGTATCGACAGGCCAAGCGGAGTGCGGCGGCGGAGTGCGGCGGCGGCGGTCGCCGAGGCGAAAACCCTGGCATGG
>NW_024641532.1:0-277 GCF_008729295.1 Plectropomus leopardus
CTGGGTTCTACACACACCCGTTTCAGTACAATCTGGCCAGAAATGGAACCAGCAGACGCCAGCACTCTCCAGAATCGTCTCGCACGCGTCGAGGGAATGTTGCAGCAGCACGAGGCTCAGCTCTCCTCCAACGCGGCTGAGGCTCGTCAGTCTGCCTCTGCCTTGGAAAGAGCTCTCGCCCTGTTGGCTAATCAGGTCCAACAGATGGCAACCACGCTGACACAGCACGGCGCCCCAGCTGCAAGTTCCGCTCAACCGGCTCCCAGTTCCACTCCAT
>NW_024641533.1:0-667 GCF_008729295.1 Plectropomus leopardus
GCTATAGTATGGCAAAAATGTCAAAATATGACATTCCCAAAAAACTGTTGGAAACCCCATAAAACCTCATAAAAGAGCATGCAGAAACATGCCATAGCAAAGGATGTTGCAAAAACACGGCCAAAACCATCATAATATAGCACGTTGGAAAAAATGACCGAAAAAGCAAGGCTATAGTATGGCAAAAATGTCAAAATATGTCATTTCCAAAAAACTGCTGGAAACCCTATAAAAACTTCATAAAAGAGCATGCAGAAACATGCCATAGCAAAGGCTGTTGCGAAAACACGGCCAAAGACATCATAATATAGCATGTTGAAAAAATGACAGAAAAAGCAAGGCTATAGTATGGCAAAAATGTCAAAATATGACATTTCCAAAAAACTGCTGGAAACCCTATAATACCTCATAAAACAGCATGCAGAAACAAGCCAGAGGAAAGGATGTTGCAAAAAAAAGCCAAAAACATCATAATATTGTATGTTCAAAAAATGACCGAAAAAAGCAAGGCTATAGTAAGGCAAGAATACCAAAATATGTCATTTCCAAAAAACTGCTGAAAACCCTATAATACCTCATAAAACAGCATGTAGAAACATGCCATAGCAAAGGATGTTGCAAAAACACGGCCGAAACCAACATAATATAGCATGTTGAAAAAATGACC
>NW_024641534.1:0-228 GCF_008729295.1 Plectropomus leopardus
CCAGTATTTTTCCACTCACCTTCTCCTGACCTGCTCTCCTGACATGCGACGCCCACCGCTGCAGCCTCCTCTCTCACAGCTGCGGCTCATCGCCAATCAGGGCGGTATTTAAGACACTCCCACACATTCATTCACTGCCAGATTGTTCCTCTGCATTATGCACGACTCTCCAGCGTTTCCCTGCCAGATTTACCGTTGCCGACCCAGCCTGTTCCCGACCAGCTCTTC
>NW_024641535.1:0-424 GCF_008729295.1 Plectropomus leopardus
ACCGGCGTAAACTCCAACGTACAGGCACCGAGCCGGGGGGGCAATAAGTATTGCCACCCCTGCCCGGCGCCTCTCACCAGTGGCGACTCCAGAGTGGAAGAGAGTCCATCCCCTCTCAAGAAGACTGGTTCCGGAGCCCAAGCCATGCGTCGAGCTGAGGCCGACTATATCTAGTCGGAACTTCTCGACCTCGCGCACCAGCTCAGGCTCCTTCCCCACCAGAGAGGTGACATTCCACGTCCCCAGAGCTAGCTTCTGCAGCCGAGGATCGGACCGCCAAGGTCCCCGCCTTCGGCTGCCGCCCAGCTCACACTGCACCCGACCCCTACGGCCCCTCCTACGGGTGGTGTGTCATGGTTCCTGCTTCCTCCCCCTCCTCCTCACCTCCAGTATTTTTCCACTCACCTTCTCCTGACCTGCTCTC
>NW_024641536.1:0-251 GCF_008729295.1 Plectropomus leopardus
AGTATTTTTCCACTCACCTTCTCCTGACCTGCTCTCCTGACATGCCATGCCCACCGCTGCAGCCTCCTCTCTCACAGCTGCGGCTCATCGCCAATCAGGCCGGTATTTAAGACACTCCCACACATTCAGTCACTGCCAGATTGTTCCTCTGCATTATGCACGACTCTCCAGCGTTTCCCTGCCAGATTTACCGTTGCCGACCCAGCCTGTTCCCGACCAGCTCTTCGTGCCTGACTCCCCGTGTACCTACC
>NW_024641537.1:0-217 GCF_008729295.1 Plectropomus leopardus
GTCCCCGACCACGTGCTTCGTTTCGGCGTTCCGGAAATCTGACGGCTTCACTGGCAAAGACCTCCCCGCTCGACCACGGCGATCCTCCTGCCTGCTCCTCGGCGGTACCGTTGTTCTCTCGGACTGTTTTCCCGGCTTCGGATCCACTGCCTGTCCCTGACCACGATTCCGCGCAATCCCCGACGACGCTCACACACGTGTTGTCGGCTCGTCGAGC
>NW_024641538.1:0-1649 GCF_008729295.1 Plectropomus leopardus
GACGCCCTGTCTTCGTGCTCCAGCTGGTATCGGTACAGGCTGTATCCGTCGGCGCTGTTGAGGCTGCCGTGTCGCAGCAGAGCGGCCGGCTCGCAGACCGACGATGCTCTGGATTGCGTCCTGACGAGCTCGGCGCGGTCCACGCCCGCCAGCTTCTCCAGAGCGTTCATCATGCGTCCCGAGAACTCCTCCAGCTGCGCCAGGCGGAGGTCCACCGTCTGCAGGGACGCCTTCATCGAGTGCTCGCGCTCGTTCACCTCCTCCAGACGCATGAACATGTTCTCCACCCTGAGAACACAAACGGGAGAGCGTTTGGTTCCGTCTGCCGCTCTGAACGGAGCTTCATCTGCACATGAAGGATTACTGAGACAACTGTGGACGGATAGAGACAAATATGAGTCTGCACAGACGGACGGAGCGTCTCCTGCTGACCTCTCCGAGGTGACTCTGATCCTCTCGTTGTTGGACGACTGCTTCTCGTCGTCTTTCTCCCTGAAATATTCCTCCACACACTGCTCCTCGAACTCATACAAACTCTTCAGCTCGTCAGGACTCAGCACCAGCTCTGAGGACACAGACATTTCAGCTCTGAGGACACAGACATTTCAGCTCTGAGGACACAGACATTTCAGCTCCGAGGAGACAGAAACATGGTTTAATCTGCAGACAGAGAGACAGACGGACAGACGGATGGACATACAGACAAAGACACAGACAGATGGAAAGACAGACGGACGGTCAGGCAGATCTTACGGAGCCGTCTCTCGCGGTCGTCGCGCTCGCCCTCCGTCCTCCGCCTGCAGCGGCAGCAGAGCCTCTTGAGGACGATGTAGATGTGGGGGAGGACGATGAGGGGGGGCGGCAGGATGGGACGGTCGTGGAAGGTCATGATCAGCTGATAACGTTGGAACTTCCACACCTGGTTGGAGATGGACTTCACCTCGAAGAAGGTGTTGCTGCGGAGACAAGAGGAGGCAGCTTTCAGAGTCTACCCCGGGTTTGTGTCCGGAGCGTGATCGGAGACTCCCGGAGAGTTTCTGTCCCAGATCTGAACAAACTGAAGAGATATTTTCTGAACGTGATCAAACTTAACGTGGAGCTGACTGCGTTTCACTGAGTGATGTCACGTGACTTCTCCTCTGGTGATAACACCCCAGTAACCATGGCGACAGATGTTCAAAACATCAGCAGCTTTATTTCTGTTGCAGCCACCAAAGTAGCCGTCATGATTTCAATCCGAGGCCACGTAGGCGTGTTATGGAGCCGGGATGGAAAGGCGAGCCCCTCATATGTGGGAGGGGCCACGTATGAGGGATTTCTGGGAGATGTAGTCCACGATTTCACAGAGGAATTGTGGGTTAAAAACTTTCTCTGAGTTATGTGATGCAATAACAGCTCTTGTAGCTCCTGCTGCATCATGAGGGAGCCAGTTCCTGTGACCTCACAGCGTCATGTGACCTCACAGCATCATGTGACCTCACAGCGTCATGTGACCTCACAGCGTCATGTGACCTCACAGCGTCATGTGACGCTTTTTTTCAAAACTGACGTGTTTCCATCAGACGTATTTTACACTGACAGTTTAAATTTGCACAGTTTGAGAGTTAATGAGACCCGTGTCCTGTCAGTCCTCCGTCAGGGCGGAGTCA
>NW_024641539.1:0-227 GCF_008729295.1 Plectropomus leopardus
GCCTTCTGTCCCCGACCACGTGCTTCGTTTCGGCGTTCCGGAAATCTCACGGCTTCACTGGCAAAGACCTCCCCGCTCGACCACGACGATCCTCCTGCCTGCTCCTCGACGGTACCGTTGTTCTCTCGGACTGTTTTCCCGGCTCCGGACCCACTGCCTGTCCCTGACCACGATTCAGCGCAATCCCCGACGACGCTCCCACACGTGTTGTCGGCTCGTCGAGCTAC
>NW_024641540.1:0-281 GCF_008729295.1 Plectropomus leopardus
CTGCATTATGCACGACTCTCCAGCGTTTCCCTGCCAGATTTACCGTTGCCGACCCAGCCTGTTCCCGACCAGCTCTTCGTGCCTGACTCCCCGTGTACCTACCTGCCTTCTGTCCCCGACCACGTGCTTCGTTTCGGCGTTCCGGAAATCTGACGGCTTCACTGGCAAAGACCTCCCCGCTCGACCACGACGATCCTCCTGCCTGCTCCTCGACGGTACCGTTGTTCTCTCGGCCTGTTTTCCCGGCTTCGGATCCACTGCCTGTCCCTGACCACGATTCA
>NW_024641541.1:0-377 GCF_008729295.1 Plectropomus leopardus
AATCCTCACTGCATATAATGTATTGACCAAAAACCAAAGGTTGAGAAGTTCCGACTAGATATAGTCAGCCTCACCTCGACGCATGGCTTGGGCTCCGGAACCAGTCTTCTTGAGAGGGGATGGACTCTCTTCCACTCTGGAGTTGCCACTGGTGAGAGGCGCCGGCTCGGTGCCTGCACATTGGAGTTTACGCCGGTGTATGAGAGGGTCGCCTTCCTCCGCCTTTGGGTTGGGGGACGGATCCTGACTGTTGTTTGTGCCTATGGTCCAAAGAGCAGTTCAGAGTATCCACCCTTTTTGGAGTCCTTAGAGGGGGTGCTGGAGAGTGCTGCTTCTGGGGACTCCCTCGTTCTGCTGGGGGACTTCAACGCTCACGT
>NW_024641542.1:0-395 GCF_008729295.1 Plectropomus leopardus
CCCTCCTCTCTAGTACCCCTGTATAGACCTTACCAGGGAGGCTGAGGAGTGTGATCCCCCTGTAGTTGGAACACACCCTCCGGTCCCCCTTCTTGAAAAGAGGGACCACCACCCCAGTCTGCCAGTCCAAGGGCACTGCCCCCGATGTCCACGCAATGTTGCAGAGTCGTGTCAGCCACGACAGCCCCACAACATCCAGGGCCTTGAGGAGCTCCGGGCGGACCTCGTCCACCCCCAGGGCCCTGCCACCGAGGAGCTCTTTGACCACCTCGGTAACCCCAGCCCCAGAGATAGAGGAGCCCACCCCCGGGCCCCCAGGCCCTGCCCCTCCAACAGAAGGCGTGTCGGTGGGATTGAGGAGGTCTTCGAAGTATTCCTTCCACCGATCCACAACG
>NW_024641543.1:0-212 GCF_008729295.1 Plectropomus leopardus
GCGAAAACCGCATTGCTCCTCCTGAATCCGGGGTTCGACTGTCCGGCCGACCCTCCTCTCTAGTACCCCCGAATAGACCTTACCAGGGAGGCTGAGGAGTGTGATCCCTCTGTAGTTGGAACACACCCTCCGGTCCCCCTTCTTGAAAAGAGGGACCACCACCCCAGTCTGCCAGTCCAAGGGCACTGTCCCCGATGTCCACGCAATGTTGC
>NW_024641544.1:0-200 GCF_008729295.1 Plectropomus leopardus
TGTCAGCAGTGCGACAGGTAACACACACACACACACACACACACACAGAACCTGCAGCCGCTAACTCAAACACCGTCAGATCAACCACAAGCTTCTTCATGTATTTAAAGACTGACTGGTGTGTGTGTGTGTGTGTGTGTGTGTGTGTGTGTGTGTGTGCAGGTGGGTCCACGCTGTGTGTCAGGGTCTAAACACTGAGG
>NW_024641545.1:0-257 GCF_008729295.1 Plectropomus leopardus
AAGTTCCACGACCGGGGCGAAAACCGCATTGCTCCTCCTGAATCCGGGGTTCGACTGTCCGGCGGACCCTCCTCTCTAGTACCCCCGAATAGACCTTACCAGGGGGGCTGAGGAGTGTGGTCCCTCTGTAGTTGGAACACACCCTCCGGTCCCCCTTCTTGAAAAGAGGGACCACCACCCCAGTCTGCCAGTCCAAGGGCACTGTCCCCTATGTCCACGCAATGTTGCAGAGTCGTGTCAGCCGCGACAGCCCCACA
>NW_024641546.1:0-377 GCF_008729295.1 Plectropomus leopardus
CACATGTGGACTGGTTGGGCAAACTCCCACGCACCCTCAAGGATCCTGCCAAGGGTCCAGAGCTGGTCCACAGTTCCATGACCGGGGCGAAAACCGCATTGCTCCTCCTGAATCCGGGGTTCGACTATCCGGTGGACCCTCCTCTCTAGTACCCCCGAATAGACCTTACCAGGGAGGCTGAGGAGTGTGATCCCCCTGTAGTTGGAACACACCCTCCGGTCCCCCTTCTTAAAAAGAGGGACCACCACCCTGGTGTGCCAGTCCAAGGGCACTGCTCCCGATGTCCACGCAATGTTGCAGAGTCGCGTCAGCCACGACAGCCCCACAACATCCAGGGCCTTGAGGAACTCCGGGCGGACCTCGTCCACCCCCGGGGC
>NW_024641547.1:0-426 GCF_008729295.1 Plectropomus leopardus
CCAATGGTGGGGGAGGACGCCGGTCAGACCTGGCAGACCCAAACGCATAGTGACGGGCTGCTGGGAACGTCTGGCAGAGTGTCCCGTCAGAAGGAGCTTCAACTCCCACCTCCGGAAGAGCTTCAACCATGTCCCGGGGTAGGCTGGGGACAATGAGTCCAAGTGGGCCGTGTTCCGTGCCTCTATTGCTGAGGCGGCCGACCGCTGCTGTGGCCGTAAGGTGGTTGGTGTCTGTCGGGGCGGCAACACCCGAACCCGCTGGTGGACACCGGCGGGAAGGGGTGCCGACAAGCTGAAGAAGGAGTCCTATCGGGCCTTCTTGGCCTGTGGGACTCCGGAGGCAGCAGACAGGTATATGACAGGCCAAGCGGAATGCGGCGGCGGCGGCGGCGGTCGCCGAGGCGAAAACCGGGCATGGGAGGAGTT
>NW_024641548.1:0-254 GCF_008729295.1 Plectropomus leopardus
GAAGAGTGTGAAAAGGGTTTAATATGATGGACAAGGTGGTGTTTGGTCAATACATGATATACAGTGATGATTATGAGCAGATTTTCACTTTGCATGTCTCTTAGTGAAAAGGGCCTGTTTCCAGCATCCCCGCGCTGAGTAGGCGCCAAAAGCGGATTTTTAACAGCGTCTTTCATTCAAGCTGTCTCTCTTCCCCACAGTGACTGAGAACAGGTTTCTATGCAGGAAGAGTGTGAAAAGGGTTTAATATGATG
>NW_024641549.1:0-4964 GCF_008729295.1 Plectropomus leopardus
TGTGTGTGTGTGTGTGTGTGTGTGTGTGTGTGTGTGTGTGTGTACCTGTGAGGGAGCTGATGTGTTCACTGGAGTCGTCTTTACTGATCCCCTCCTCCTCTGTGATGTGGCTCATCGGGACGTTGAGACTCAGACTATCTTCGTCTGACGGCTGAAAGACAAATAAATTAAACACAAAAATAATAAATTAATCATTCCAAACAGTTCATTAAACCAGAACATCAAATATTCTGTAATATGAGGATTTACTGCTTTTCTTTGTTTTACATCACTTAAAAACTGGATAGTTTGGGATTTAAGACATTCATTAACCAAAGAATTATTGACACGGCAATAAAAACGAATGTTATGCTTTTACAACATAAAGCGTTATATCTATTGATAATACTATAGTACTAGTATTGATTTAAGTAAAGAAACTTTATCACTGAATTTCTCCTCAGCCACATTGACAAAAAAAATATATTCTGTCATGAAATGCCTAAAATGATTAATGGATAAATTTTAATTTTCATGAACAAATGACAGTCAGGTCAGCAGAAGAAGACAGAAACTGAAAATGTTCGACATTTTTACCTAAAAGATTTTCTCATCCTTTATAAAAATATTTATTTATTAATTTTGATGACTTGATTGATCAACTAATTGTTACAGTTTAACAGAATGTTAAAAAACAAATATCAGCTAATAACTCTAAAAAAAAAAAAGTAACGACAGCATCAGTTTTTGATGAGATGTGATAAATGGAAAAATATAAAGAATAAAGGAAATATAACATCTCGTCTACACCGTAAAAATAAGTGGGATTTGCAAATAAAATGAGACAAACAGACGGGACGGAAGAGAAGGATGAAGATATTTTAAAAAAAAAAGAGTAAAAAATTGGTTTTCCTCTTCAGATACACTACAGTCTTTTAACAGTGACCTCAAAATGAATTCAGATTTAAAGACAGATGGAGTCTTCTGATAAAAATAATGATGTAAAACATATAAATAAAAAGTAAAAAGACAAAAAATAAAAAGTAAAAAGACAAAGAAAGCTGAGCGCATAAACACATGTGGACAAAACAGCAAAACGAGTACAGGAAAACACACACCAAGTGTATAGACACAAACACAAAAAATGTACAGACACACAAAGCTTCACACACTCGCAGACACACACACACACACACACACACACACACACTCTGTCGGTACCTCGGTCGCAGACAGTCTCTTGTCTCCGTTGTCGCTGCCGACTCCTGAGTCGCTGTCCTGCTTCTTCTGCTGCTCCATGTCCTCCACACTGCAGACACACAACACAGGTAACACACCTTACACACACACACACACAGCAGAGATGTCTGTGTGTGTGTGTGTGTGTGTGAGCGAGCTAACGAGCGAGTGACGCTCAGAGAGAGAGGGAGGGAGCACAGCCTCTCTCTCTCTGTTCACACTGTTTCTGATTCGCTGCTGATGTTTTAAATAAAAAGTTTGTTTTCTGGATCAATCAAACTGATTCATTTTGACTTGATCACAGAGCAGTTTCACAATAAACTCCCCTGACCCGCCCGTTAAAAACAAAGAACTAACACACTCTGATCACGTAACAGCAAAATACTGCCAATGTAACAAACTGTGATCCGAATATGATGAGAACATCACTAACTCTTATGCTGTTTTATTTTGGCGGGGCTCTTCCTTCAGCCCGGTCAAAGAAAAAACGAGTTTCACGAGTCCGACTGCTGGTTTGCTTTGAATTAATGAGGTTTTAAAAATAGCATCAATCTGATCTCAGCTTCCTCTGCAGAGAGAGGAGAGAGAGAGAGAACGGTTTCGGAGAGAGAAAAAGAGAAGGACAGACGGAAACGGCGGGGAGCACAGGAAGAAACAGAGAGGGAAAAAAGAAGTAAAATAATAAGACTGAGGGAATTTAGAGAAACACAAGTGTTTGTGGAGTAAAAGAGAGACGATAAGAAAAAAAAAACGCCAGAGAAAAATCAGAGGGAAATAAGAGAAAGAGCCAAAGAGAGTGTGTGTATGTGTTTGTTTGTTGATGTGTGTGTGTGTGTGTGTGTGTGTGTGTGTGTGTGTGTGTGTGTGTGTGTGTGTGTGTGTGTGTGTGTCTCCAGGAGAATAGGATCCATTTTTCCTGCCCACGTGTTGGGAGGGTTTCACGTGGGCGGACATTTCAGAGCTCAACATCCTGTGAGACTCAGACTCAGTTTGAATGACGGAGTTTTTCTTTTTTTTCTTTCTCTCTTTTTCATTTCATCTCATCCTTCATTTATAAAAAATGCTCCTTTCCTCTTTTATACTCTCACACTCCTTTGTATCCTCAGCTCCTGGTATTTCCCCTCAGTTAACAGACTTGTTGTATGTGAGTATTTTTGCAAGTATATAGTGTGTGCGTGTGTGTGTGTGTGTGTGTGTTCCTAAATTCTTTCAGTGTGGACAAGGGCTGGGCGATATGGCTTTAAAATAATATCACGATTTTAAGGCTGTATCGCGATACACGATATATATCTTGGTATTTCTAAATGTCCTTTAAAATAATGTTAACTACTAAAATAAATAAAAAATATTGAATGAACTGCAGTTACAATAGTTAAATAAAAGAGTGACTGTTATATAAAAAAGTTGAGTACACTATTGCTATAACAACATTTAATAAAATACGCTTATAATGAAGTTAAATAAAGTACTTTTATGATGATTTTTGCTGTGGACGTGAAGTTTCCAGTCTGTAGTTGGATGTTAACGTTATCAGACAGTTTCACAGATACTTTAACTGTGAAGATTCATTCACTGCGAGAAGGCAACAAACTAACAGCTCCACAGTTCAGATTTTACTGATACTTGGAAGTCGCTCTAGTGCTCTGTGGTCTGAAAAATGTCAATAAAAAGTCCCGGTCTGAAGCTCTGCAAAAGCCCTGCTTTGTGTGTGTCTGTGGGAGACAGAGAGCCGTTCCTTCTGTGTCATTCTGTTTTTACGTATCATTTAATCATGTGTTTATGGGATCATTTCCTATCAGCTCCTGCCGCAAGATAGGTGGAGCCATATCCATAATGCGTATGTTTTTGAAACCCTGACGAAGACCGGCGTTGGTCAAAAACATGTTGGTTTTTTAATGACTCAGCCATTATAATACATTTTAATGTAATTTCCTCCTCGTTTTTCACACTTTTTGAGTGCCTGGATTCCCCTCTCTTTTTATCAAAGTCATGTCATACATCGTATCGCAGCTGTCCCAAATATAAGCCTGTTGAGGTTTAAGCAAACAAAAGCCCGGTCTATAATTTGAAGTTTTACAATATGCTAGGGCTGGGTGATACGGAAAAAAGTCTTTTTCACTGGAGCAGGCTGTTGGACATGTCCGCACGCTGGCGCTGTTGGACATGTCCGCATGCTGGCGCTGTTGGACATGTCATGCTGGAGCGGGCTGTTGGACATGTCCATGCTGGAGCGGGCTGTCTGGAGCGTGCTGTTGGGGTCAGGGTTAGGTCCGACATGTCCAACAGCCCGCTCCAGCATGGACATGTCCAACAGCCCGCTCCGAGCCGTCGCACATTTCTTCCATCTCTTCCTGTTCACATCCAGCTGAATTTTCTCCTTCATTCCTTCCTTCATGCTGATCATGTGATCCTTCCTTTGTTTCATTCTTTTATTTCCTCCTGTTTTTTTTCTGTTGTTTGTCCTGAATTATATTCTGTCCAGCAGTGGCGGATTAGGGCCGAGCGCTGCAGCGAAGCCGTGTGAGGGCAGACAGTCTGTCAGCGTGACCCAGCAGGGAGTCAGCACCGATCACTTTCAGCTGACTAATGGAGGATTTGGCTCCAGACGCAGAAACGGAGGAGGCTCAGATCACAGAGACACTCAGCGTCGCTCCTCTTCGCCACGCGAATAACTGGCTTTGAAGTGATGTAGCTCGTCCTCAGCTGAGAGGAGCTGACGGCGTTTATGAGAAAAATAAGAACTAAAAGTTTGAAACAAAGGCGATCAATTGATTGTTTCAGCCTGAAGCTGATCGCGTCACCACTGTCACACACCCTGGTCTGCATTTTACTTTGTGTCAGTGTTTCCGGCTGCTCGATACGCTTCAAACTGAAAATCTTCACAGGATTCAACCAAAATAACAGAATAGTTGCTGTTTTGCAGAGGTTGTGTCCTCGACGATTTTACAGCCAGAAACTTCCTAAAATCATCCTATATTCCTAATATCAGTGCTAGAAAAATCTCCCCAAAAAACTATGTAGAAAAAGTTGCAGCTGCGACTGCCTCCTGACGTTTCGCAGAAGTGGTTCCTAAATAAAAGCGGGTTTATTCATCTTTTCAGCCTCTCAGATTCCTGAAGTAAAATAACTTTGTATTTGTTATGAAAAATATCTTGTCATGAGTGTGTGAAAGTCACTAAAATCATTCAGTGTGTTTACTCTGCTCTGTTCTTTGGACTGTTTGGAAAATTAAAAACTTGTGTTTCCTTTAGCAGAAGGCTCAGAGCCGATGAGGCCATCAGTCTGTTTAAGTGTCTCCACTCAGCTCTGCAGCGCTCCCATTAAGTCTGACTGGTATAAACACTGATGCCAGTACAGAACGAGAAGAGGGAGGCCAGAGTTTTCACTGCAGCAGAGACACGGAGGAGGAGGAGGAGGAGGAGGAGTCACTGACCTGCCCGTGGTGGGCCGTGATAGGCTGAGTCTCTCGATGACAGGCAGGTAGAGCGAGTCGGGCATCTTCTCGCTGCGACACGCCTCGATGCTCAGATACTTGAATATGTGAACTTTGCCTTTTATACAAATCTGAAAGGAAAAGAAACAATAAACTGGATTTTAACGTGATTTTATTCAGACATCAACTGGACTGCTGCCGAGTCACTGCAGCTGCTGTTTAACATCCACACACAGCCTGCTGTCCCTCCACAGAGTTTCATATCAGCGCTCTGTGGAACTCTGTGGAACTCTGTGGAACTCTGTGGAACTCT
>NW_024641550.1:0-203 GCF_008729295.1 Plectropomus leopardus
AGGGCACTGTCCCCGATGTCCACGCAATGTTGCAGAGTCGTGTCAGCGGCGACAGCCCCACAACATCCAGGGCCTTGAGGAACTCCGGGCGGAACCCGCCCACCCCCGGGGCCCTGCCACCGAGGAGCTTTTTGACCACCTCGGTAACCTCAGCCCCAGAGATAGAGGAGCCCACCCCCGGGTCCCCAGACCCTGCTTCCCCA
>NW_024641551.1:0-399 GCF_008729295.1 Plectropomus leopardus
AGCTGGTCTGCAGTTCCACGACTGGGGCAAAAACCGCATTTCTCCTGCTGAATCTGGAGTTCGACTATCCGGCGGACCCTCCTCTCGAGTACCACCAAATAGACCTTACCAGGGAGGCTGAGGAGTGTGATCCCCCCTATAGTTGGAACACACCCTCCAGTCCCCCTTCTTAAAAAGAGGGACCGCCACCCCAGTCTGCCACCCCGGTTTTCACCTTGGCGACCGCCGCAGCTGCATTCCGCTTGGCCTGTCGGTACCTGTCTGCTGCCTCCGGAGTACCACAGGCCAAGAAGGCCCAATAGGACTCCTTCTTCAGCTTGAAGCCACCCCTTACCGCTGGTGTCCACCAGCTGGTTCGGGTGTTGCCGCCCCGACAGGCACTAACCACCTTACGGCCAC
>NW_024641552.1:0-386 GCF_008729295.1 Plectropomus leopardus
GTTGCAGAGTCGTGTCAGCCGCGACAGCCCCACAACATCCAGGGCCTTGAGGAACTCCGGGCGGAACTCGTCCACCCCCGGGGCCCTGCCACCGAGGAGCTTTTTGACCACCTCGGTAACCTCAGCCCCAGAGATAGAGGAGCCCACCCCCGGGTCCCCAGAACCTGCTTCCCCAACGGAAGGCGTGTCGGTGGGATTGAGGAGGTCTTCGAAGAATTCCTTCCACCGATCCACAACATCCCGAGTCGAGGTCAGCAGCCCCCCGGCGCCACCATACACAGTGTTGACGGAGTTACTGTTTCCCCCTCCTGAGACGCCGGATGGTGGTCCAGAACCTCTTCGAAGCCGTCCGGAAGTCGTTTTCCATGGCCTCGCCGAACTCCTCC
>NW_024641553.1:0-417 GCF_008729295.1 Plectropomus leopardus
GATTCCCCGAGGGACACGGTCGAATGCCTTCTCCAAGTCCACAAAGCACATGTGGACTGGTTGGGCAAACTCCCAAGCACCCTCAAGGATCCTGCCAAGGGTCCAGAGCTGTTCCAAAGTTCCACGACCGGGGCGAAAACCGCATTGCTCCTCCTGAATCCGGGGTTCGACTGTCCGGCGGACCCTCCTCCCTAGTACCCCTGAATAGACCTTACCAGGGAGGCTGAGGAGTGTGATCCCCCTGTAGTTGGAACACACCCTCCGGTCCCCCTTCTTGAAAAGAGGGACCACCACCCCAGTCTGCCAGTCCAAGGGCACTGTCCCCGATGTCCACGCAATGTTGCAGAGTCGTGTCAGCCGCGACAGCCCAACAACTTCCAGGGCCTTGAGGAACTCCGGGCGGACCTCGTCCACCCC
>NW_024641554.1:0-397 GCF_008729295.1 Plectropomus leopardus
GTCAGCCACGACAGCCCCACAACATCCAGGGCCTTGAGGAACTCCGGGCGGACCTCGTCCACCCCCAGGGCCCTGCCACCGAGGAGCTTTTTGACCACCTCGGTAACCTCAGCCCCAGAGATAGAGGAGCCCACCCCCGGGTCACCAGGCCCTGCCTCTCCAACAGAAGGCGTGTCGGTGGGATTGAGGAGGTCTTCGAAGTATTCCTTCCACCGATCCACACCGTCCCGAGTCGAGGTCAGCAGCGCCCCGTCGCCACCATACACAGTGTTGACGGAGTACTGTTTCCCCCTCCTGACGCCGGATGGTGGTCCAGAACCTCTTCGAAGCCGTCCGGAAGTCGTTTTCCATGGCCTCGCCGAACTCCTCCCGTGCCCGGGTTTTCGCCTCGGCGACC
>NW_024641558.1:0-450 GCF_008729295.1 Plectropomus leopardus
GCCATAAAATGTTGTTTTTGGCCGTTTTTGCAACATTCTATGCTATGCCGTGTCTTGGCAGGCTATTTTATACAGTTTTCAGCTGGTTTCATCTGTTTTTGGGACACCCCATTTTTTTGACTTTTTCGCCATACTATAGCCTTGTTGTTTTTTTTTCATTTTTTGGACATGCCATAAATTGTTGTTTTTGGCAGTTCTTGCACCATTCCATGCTATGGCGTGTTTTGGCAGGCTATTTTATGCAAATTTAGGTTGTTTTCACATGTTTTTGGGACACTCTATTTTTTGACTTTTTCGCCATACTATAGCCTTGCTTTTTTTTTTTTTTTTGGAAATACCATAAACTGTTGTTTTTGGCAGTTCTTGCACCATTCCATGCTATGGCGTGTTTTGGCAGGCTATTTTATGCAATTTTAGGTTGTTTTCACATGTTTTTGGGACACTCTATTT
>NW_024641559.1:0-235 GCF_008729295.1 Plectropomus leopardus
GCCATAAAATGTTGTTTTTGGCCGTTTTTGCAACATTCTATGCTATGGCGTGTCTTGGCAAGCTATTTTATGCAGTTTTCAGATGGTTTCAGCTGTTTTTGGGAAACCCTATTTTTTGACTTTTTCGCCATACTATAGCCTTGCTTTTTTTTCATTTTTTCAACATACCATAAAATGTTGTTTTTTAAAGTTCTTGCACCATTCCATGCTATGGCGTGTTTTGGCAGGCTATTTT
>NW_024641560.1:0-7236 GCF_008729295.1 Plectropomus leopardus
GCACGAGCATGCACGGGGCGACGCTGAGGCTTTAGGAGCTGTCAGAGCGGCTCGCTGCACGTGTCACAGACTGGCAGAGGGAGTCAGCAGCCGTCCAGCAGAGACGGGCTCTGTGGGAAGCCGGTGGGAGTCCCACAGAGCGTCTCCCTGTCAGAACGGAGCTGCGTCAAAACTCAGGGACACACTCTCAGCGCTGCCTCTCTGCACACCGAACACACACCTCTTTATCTCCCTTTACAGCCACTGAAACGCAGTCGGTGCTTTAAGGTGAAGTCCATGAAGTTATGCTGGTTGCTGAGTGTTTTTGTTTCCTTCTTCAGGGCGTGGGGAAGAATAAAATAGTGGACCGATTTCTGCACCTTCTGAACAGGCCCAGAGAATACCTGCAGCTCCACAGGTGAGGAGGATCGACGTGATATTTCAGCGTGAAAATCTAGTGTTTTATCTGAACTTATTTACGCTAAAAAGTCAAGGAACTACATGATCTAAACGACGGCCTGATCAGCATGTGCATCTGGGTGCCTGTAGGTTAGCCGGTAGAGCAGGCACACTTTTCTGTAAAATAATGGCAAAATAAGTCAAAAAATAATCTTAAAAAATAAAATAAACATCAACATGTACATGGGTGTGTTTTAATGCCACCGTGCCGGAAATAGCCAAAGCTGATAGCATTATGTTTTCAGGGTCTTATCTGTCTTTATGTCCCATTCTCATGAACACGATATCTCATGAAGCCGTTTTTTTCCAAATTTAGCACAAACGTCCACTTAGACTCAAAGATAAACTGATTAGATTTTGGTGCTCACAGGTCAAAGGTTATGGTCACTGTGAACTTGTATGTGTCAATCTTGTGAAAGCGATATCTCAAGAAAACCTTGATGTTTTTTTTTTATTGAATTTTGGTGGTCAAAGGTCAACTGTGACATCATAAGGTTCTGCAAAAACCCTTTTCTGGCCATTACTCATCATCATATCTCAGAAACAGAGGCTAGGCAGAGCAATAAAATATAAAACATATGGAAAGATAGAGATTTACAATAAAAAAGTAAAGATATAAAAGGTAAAGTTAATTACCAAATGATTCAGTTTTTTTTTTTAAATCACAAATTTAAGTAGTAGATGCTGAATTGCTGACACTAATCTTGAGTGTCCACCGTGAATATCTTTTAAAAAGGAGGTACTTTTCAATTCTGACTTTTGGATTCATATGTCAAGTTTTCCTCGTCTTGGTCAACAAATAGCTCACAAGTTCATTATTCAGTATTACTCTGGGAAAGTTTTATTATTTTTGTGCATTAAAAGTTCACATACTCGATGGTATTAGTTCCTAAAACAGTCCTGTAGGTGCTGTGGTTGGCAGCTAATGATGCTTTTCAGGAGTAATCATTGCGTCTGCTTCTTTTAAGTACTTGCAGTTTTCCAGCAGGAGAAACAGAGCGACCCAATTTAAAGGAGTCGAGAGCAGCCAGCGTTTTCTCTTACTACCCTGCCAGCCTTGGCCTCCTCATCAAAGGGTGTCAAAAACTATTTCGGTCCTCAGTAAATTAGGCCATCCTTCAGCAGAACAAGGACTTCACATGCTCATATTAAAGACAAACCATTTAAAGAAGTCCTCTGCTTCACGGCTTCTATAAATACTTGCAGGATCACACCTCGGGAAAATGAGGTCATCCATAGATCGATGTGTTGTGTGCTGTCAAATTGGCCCGCTGTTGAGTGTAGCTGAGATCAATCGAAGGCGGAGACGGACGCGGTATCGATCCTGGCGCTAATAAGGAGGAGGTGTTTTGTGTGTCAGGGACTCGGTGATGGGAGAAATCAGCGGTGCCAGAAATATTCCGATACTTTACTTAGGTTAGAGCACTAATACCACACTGTGGAAATACTCTGTTACAAGTAAAACTCCTGTATAAAAAAATGCTACTTTATTAAAGTTTTTAAAAGAAAAACCTTTAAGAAAAAATGACACACTACAAAAGCTAAGTTTAAGTAACTAAGTAACACCCCAAACTCAAAATTATATAAAAAAAAGAAAAGGAGAAAAGAAAGCATTTAATAATTCTAGATTATAAATTAAACGTTAAGATTATAATTTTTTTTAATGAAAAAAAACCAACAAAATTAAAAATTATTACAGAAAAACAACAACCCTTAAAACTATTAAAAAAGACACCCCCCAGCAAGAAATTATTATCATAAGTACAATATTTCCTTCAGAGATGCTGAGGAGTAGAAGTATAAAGTAGCATTAAAGGGAAATACTACAAAAATGCAAGTACCTCAAATTCATCCTTAAGTAGAGTACTTGAGTAAATGTACTCAGTTATATTCCACGCTGGGAAAACGGCATCAAACAGGATGCCAATAAAAAGTCATTCAACCTGAAGTGCTGCATGATCAGCTCAGTCACATTGTTGTGGGCCATATGATTCATTCAAGCCTCGACAGTGGATCCACACGTAGAAGCAAACCAGTGTCTCTTCTCCGTGTGTTTAGTTTGTCAAAGTCTTGTGAAAGTCGAAGTGGAGCCGAGCTCCGATGTGGCCTGGTTAGCTTCTGTAGCAGCAGCTAATATTAGAGCAGGGCCGAGGCAGGAAGATCTGTGCGTGTGGCTTTTGGGAGCCTGCGACTGAAAGCCTACAGAGATGTGGCTCAGAAAAGCAAGAGAGATGCAGGCGGCCAGGAAGGAAAGTAGGACAGCTCCTGGGTCACACTGTGAGGTATGAAGGAGAGGAGCTGCAGGGAGGCGCTAGTAGGTGGGTTGAAGAGAGAGATGTTCAGAGAAAGAGGGAGAGATAATTTTGGACGCCACATGGGATTCAAAGTTGTAATGTAGATGTGTATGTTTGTATTGCTGGCCTGTTGAACTGAAGCCCGGTGTTACTGACACCCTTTGTCACTGGTCTGCATCTTCACAGATCAAATGGTGTTCAGGTAACAAAAAAACTGCACAGAAACCTGACAGGTACATGAAATAAAGAGATCTGTTCAGAGAAACCACCTCTGGAGCTCAATAAGGCCTCTGTGACAGCACAGTATGTCAGTGATATTCAGCTTACGGCCCACAGGCCAAATCTGGCCCCCAGTAGGGTGCTGGGTTGTCCCCCAAATATTTTCTGATTCACAATTAACAGAAAGTGATTCACTTTGGGATTTTTTTGTACTTTTAGTAAACATAAGGTGCAAGAGTGTGTAAAATAGCACCAAAATAGAGCTTATTTATCAAAAAAAGTGCCAGCGGAGGATCCCACGACCCCCCAGCATCAATCCTGTGTTTTGCTTCTTCAGAGACACGACGGTCCAGACTCTGACGCTGCAGCCTTCGGTCCGAGACGGCATCATCATGTACGAGGACTCTCCTCTGGTCCGTTAGTAACACACAAACACACATTTCCTTTGTCTACAGGGTCATGTCTTTCGCATATGTTGTAGCTATTTTAAAATAGTGTTGACACCAGCCAAGATTTCACACCCAATTAATAAAATATGGTTTGAAATGCGCGTTTTCTTCAAAATCACCCAAAATGTTTGAGAAAAAATAAAATCACCAAAAATGTTTACAGAAAAAATGGCTTAAAAATTGCCTGAAATTTTAAAGAGTTTTTGTTTTTTTTTAATTGTCAAAACTTTTACATTTTACAGATTTTAATTTTTACAGTATTTTTTAAAATTATCAACAAAAATTTAAAGAAAAATAAATTGCCCAAATTGTAAAATTGGCGGCAAAATAAATACAAGCCAAAATTTAAAAAACAAAAGTACCCCAAAAATTATTTGACATGCCTCCCCCTTTTTGCACAACCCCCTCCCCTCTCAGAAATAACAAAGAGTCCCTAAGTTATATATTTATATTTAGTTCTAATCCTGTTCTGACTTAATTATTTTTTAAATAATATGTATTTATAAAATCTATCATATAGCAATGAAAAAGAACCAATGAGGAGTATGGATGGTCTTTTCAGAAAATGTTTAGTCTTTAAAATTTGGCTCAAAGTCATGGAAATGTATTCGTGAAAATGTGTAATGACATTGAACTCATCAAGTGACCTGCTGAGATCTGTGAGGGCGGCTTCAATGTAAAAACAGTCAAATGATGAGATGGATCATCAGGTCACGTTTATCACCAAAACTGTAACGGCTCTTCGTAATGTGCATGTTGTTTCCTCTCAATCAAAAGAGGCTCAGAAGATCTTTTTATAGCACATTTTTACACAGATGTGTGTGTGTGTGTGTGTGTGTGTGTGTGTGTGTGTGTGTGTGTGTGTTTGTTTGTCCAGGTGAAGGCAGTGAAACATGGAAACATACTAGTGATCGACGAGGCCGACAAAGCTCCCACTAATGTCACCTGCATCCTCAAAACCCTGGTGGAGAGCGGAGAGATGATCCTGGCTGATGGACGCAGGATCATCTCGGGTAAACACACACAGACACACACATTATGCACACGCACACGCAGGGTTTAACACCTTTGACAGTTCGACATGTCCCAGACACAGAAGCAGGACCATTAAACGGACAAGTTGAGGATTGGATGTCCAGGAAGACAAACGCGAGTAAAACATCACATGCAGGCCACTAAAGGAGGCTTAGGATAAAAGCCTTAATGGACAGGTACCAGTAGATTTTTGGATCACGCCTGGCCGTAAACGTGTATATTGTCCAGGTCGTCCCACGTAATCGCAGTAGTTGCTGACAGCTTCTCCATTCCTGAGAGGTTCTTCCTCCCAGAGGAATATAAACACAACCTCGAGACTTCATAAACACAAACTTACAGCTGCGATGCTATCAGGACCGGAGAGGCTCGTGTGAGATTCGGTCGCTCAAAACTTAAGAATTAAAAGAGGCAGAAACACATGCAGAGACAGGAAGTATGACAACATGTTTAGGTGTGTTATGTGATGTTAACTACGACTGTGTCTCCAAAGATCCATGTGAGGCTGAAGGGAGGACCAACACCATCGTCATGCACCCAGACTTCAGGATGTTGGTCCTGGCTAACCGACCTGGTTTCCCTTTCCTGGGCAATGACTTTTTTGGAGCTCTAGGTACACAAACACACACATACACAACACCCACAACCTGCAGCAGGGGACAAATAATCTTTTCCTTTATGTAACAAACTAAACTAAGCTGCTCAGATACATTAGGGGAGGAAATTGGGACTTGCATGGTTCTGTTGTCGAGCTGATCTAATAGTTCTCTGCCCTTCTGTATCAAAATAAAAGAAGATAATCTGTTGTTGTCGTGGCTCTAACAAACAACGAAATTTAGATGTAGGATATCTAAAGAAGAGCCTGTTCCAAGAAGCAGCAGGAAGATAGTAAAGGTGGCAGAAATGAGGTAGAGATGGGTAATGGCATCCTGCAAAGGTCCCCAGACTCAAACCGTGGTTTATTCTGCAGCTTGAACCCTAATGACACCAGGGTTATTCAACTCCCTTTTCATAGGGGCCACTTTTGCAAAATAACTGTAGGCCAGGGGCCAGTCGCGGCAGCCCCATACAC
Organism: Plectropomus leopardus; assembly: GCF_008729295.1. Lineage (NCBI taxonomy): Eukaryota > Metazoa > Chordata > Actinopteri > Perciformes > Serranidae > Plectropomus > Plectropomus leopardus. The sequence continues at coordinate 5,505 of NW_024641560.1, forward strand.
GTTTCTGGGATTTTAGGACATGTCTAGGATTTTAGTTGGTTTCTCAGATTTTAGGACATTCCTAGGATGTTTGGAGTTCATAAAGTTTATAGGACTTTGGGACATTTCTATGATAAGAGGACTTTTCTAGTATTTCAGGACTTTCTTGGATTTTAGTATGTTAAGTGGATGTTTGTTGTTGTTTAGTTTGTTTGATTTCTCATATAATCTCTTTTTGGTTTTTAAAGTTTAAAAGTAAGTATATTTTCTTAAAATGAATAACAATTGAATGACAGAGATTTCTAGGATGTTAGGACTTTCAGGATTTTAGGACATTTTTATGATTATAGCTATTCTAGGGTATTTTTGTAGGATTTTAGGGCACTTTTTTAGGATTTTAGGACATTAGGGGCTTAGCTAGGACCTGTGTTGGGGAGTGTGTGGGATCCACTGGCACTTTTTATGATAAATAAGCTCTTATTTTGATGCTGTTTTATGCTCTCTGAAATCTTGTGTATACTTAAAATCTCAGTGTAAATCACTCTATTTCTTTTGTGAATTAGAAATGAAAAATACAAAGAGTTATGAGAAATTGAGCAACTGTAGGAAACAATGACTTGTTATTGTCCTTTGAACAGGTGATATTTTTAGCTGCCATGCAGTGGACAATCCAAAACCCCAGGCAGAGCTGGCAATGCTGAAACAGTACGGCCCCGACGTTCCCGATGCTACGCTGCAGAAACTGGTGGCTGCCTTTGGAGAGTTGCGGTCGATGGCCGACCAGGGCACCATCACCTACCCCTACTCCACCCGCGAGGTGGTCAACATCGTCAAACACCTCCAGGTATAAAGATTAACGAAAACATGCACACACGATACAACAGCGCAACACTGCTTTTGTTTTCTCAGATTTGGTCTCAGACTGTTTGTCATCAATAATACAGAAAGATTGTGTGACCTTAATCCCGCATTGTTAAATGTTTTAATAATGCAAAAGAGCGTCCTCGCAACCAGCTGTGACACAGAGGGAGACCCTGTTCCTGCGTCGGTCCAGACTAACGAGAACACACACACCTCCGCATACACTGCATACACTGTTACATAAGAATGGCTGTGTGATCTGCAGTTTTTAGAGGGGGTTTCTGCACTGACCCTTGGATGGTTGTGCAAAAAAATAGCTGTAATGGAAGGCAGGAGTTCTGGTGGCAGCTGTTTCTGAGTGGCCTCACTTCAAGGAGGAGGAAAGGCAGCTATTGTAGAGAAGGGTGTGGTGCAACAATTGTTAACTATCAGACCGTCTCTTCTGGAAGGCATTTATAATAAGAATTTATCACTCATTTAAGCTTTTCCCTCCCTCCACCCACCCACTCCATTTTTAAAGATAGGTTTTGAATATACCTGAAAAAAACACAACATTCCACCCATACATTTAAATGGGAAAACTTTACATATTTCCAAAAGTTCGAATGTAATGAAAAAGTACATACAAGCAATGATGTCCTAATTAAGCTGAATATTTAATGTTTGAATGGAGTTTCTACGTTGAAGTATGTTAAAGAAGTCACCTTCAACGACCCATGTCAATTTTCAAAAACTTTCAAGGCCTTGATTTTCCCCTGCAATCAAAGACCTTCAAGGATTTCAAGGACCTCTGGGATCAAAGGGAAGATGGAATGAATGGAGTGATGATGTCATACAATGAGAATTGGAATGGATCTATGATGTCATAAAAGGACCAATGGAATGGATCTAT
>NW_024641562.1:0-276 GCF_008729295.1 Plectropomus leopardus
GACGGTATCTGATCGTCTTCGAACCTCCGACTTTCGTTCTTGATTAAGGAAAACATTCTTGGCAAATGCTTTCGCTTTCGTCCGTCTTGCGCCGGTCCAAGAATTTCACCTCTAGCGGCACAATACGAATGCCCCCGGCCGTCCCTCTTAATCATGGCCCCAGTTCAGAGACAAAACCCACAAAATAGAACCGGAGTCCTATTCCATTATTCCTAGCTGCGGTATTCACGCGACCGGGCCTGCTTTGAACACTCTAATTTTTTCAAAGTAAACGCT
>NW_024641563.1:0-503 GCF_008729295.1 Plectropomus leopardus
AGTTGCATGGGGACAGGCTATTGATGATGGTGTTCTGAGATTCCAGATCAGGGCCATGAAAGCTGGGTTTAGATGTTGAAAGACAAGGTCGAATATGGAGGAACCGGAGTCGGATCTGCGTCTACATGAGGAGCCAAGCTTCTGAACTTCTTTATTTATGATGTCAAACTACTGCGAGATTGTCTGAGTAGATGAGGACAGATAGGCGACTACATTCACGGCCCCATAACGTGGTGGCGACGATGATGGGGTAGATCTCAAAGAGAGCAGATAAAGTGACCTGGCAGTCTCCTTCCAACTCTTGGGGCCATTTGCCTACGAACCAACTTTCATCGTAAAAAAACCCCAAAACCGGCAGACGGAGCCACGTCATCGAAAAAGTTGACGTCCTGAGGATGAGACAGGTGATTGTCATAAAGAAGGAGAATCGTTCCAATCGCCGAGCAGACGGAGCCAGAACCAGAGCTCGGCGCGGCTGGGCGCAACGAGAGAGACAGAGGCCA
>NW_024641564.1:0-348 GCF_008729295.1 Plectropomus leopardus
TTATTCTTTCTTTCTTTCTTTCTTTCTTTCTTTCTTTCTTTCTTTCTTTCTTTTTTTAACAAACTTTCTTGTGCTTACCTGCTGATTTCTTACAAATCTTTTGGTCATTTCTTATTTTGTTGCTCAATGCCTTCTTCCCATGTTTTTTGGAAGAAATCAAACCAATTTGCTCAGGTTTCACAGGGTTAATTACAGCATTCTTAATACAAAAAGTTTAATCTGCTACACAGGGGTGTGTCCCCAGTGACCTGGGCTGGCATGGTCTACACCTGAAATCTGATTGGCCACTCCAAGTGCCACTCCATCATGACTGGCCATCTGCCCAGTCAGTTTGAACTGTTTGGCAAG
>NW_024641565.1:0-307 GCF_008729295.1 Plectropomus leopardus
AAATCTGTAGAATTGCCGTTGTCTCAGGAAAGCGCAGAGCATTCTCAGGGACCCATCTCACCCCCTGACATTCCCTCTTTCAACTGTTGCCCTTGCTCATGCACTTAAAAAACACTTTTTCATGCCAGAGCGATAACAGCTGAAAACACCTCAAAACAGCAAGGAAGAGCGTGCCAGGACAAGCCATAGCATAGAATGTTACAAAAATACGCCAAAACGCCATAAAAATGCATTTTGAAAAAATGACCAAAGAGGCAAAGAGGCTATAGTATGGCAAAAATGTCAAAATATAACATGTCCCAAAAAT
>NW_024641566.1:0-553 GCF_008729295.1 Plectropomus leopardus
CCCAAAAACTGTTGAAAACACCTGGAATCTACTTAAAATAGCCTGCAGAATCACGCCATAGCAAAGAAAGTTGCAAAAACGGCCAAAAACAGCATAATTTGGAACGTCGAAACTATGACCAAAAATCCAAGACTATAGTAAGGCAAAAATGTCAAAAGTTGGCATGTTGGAAAACGTGTCAGAAACAGCTGGAAACTGCTTAAAATAGCTTGCAGAATAACGCCATAGCAAAGAAACTTGCAAAAAGAGGCAAAAACAGCATAACTTGGAACGTCAAAAATATGACCAAAAATCCAAGACTATAGTAAGGCAAAAATGTCAAAATTTGACGCGTCCTAAAAAAAGGTGAAAACATCTCAAGAAAGCATCAAATAGCCTGCCATGAGACACCATAGCATAGAAAGTTGCAAAAAGAGTCAAAAACAGCATGTCGAAAATATAATCACAAATCCAAGACCACAGTAAGGCAAAAACGTCAGTGACCGAAAGGGCAAAGCTATAGTATGGCTAAAAGATCAAAAAATGACGTCCCCAAAACAGCATAAAATAGCGT
>NW_024641567.1:0-290 GCF_008729295.1 Plectropomus leopardus
TGAAAAAAAGGTCTAAAAAGTCAATATTTTGAGCGTTTTAGGCCAAAGTTTAGTACGGAGAAAAAACGCTATACTATAGCACAGGAAAAAATGATCAAAAAGAAATCTCTCCAAATGCTGAAAAAACTGATAAAAAAGCATGTTCGGGCTGTTTATAATGTATCCTGATGGAGAAAAACGCCACGCTATAGCTCAGGGAAAAATGCTCAAAAAATTGATCTCTCCAAATACTAAAAAAAGTCATTGAACAGCATGTTCAGGCTATTCATAGTATAGCCTGTTGAAAAAAA
>NW_024641568.1:0-425 GCF_008729295.1 Plectropomus leopardus
ATTTTGGGGGTTTTAGCCATTTTTGCAACATTCTATGCTATGGTGTGCCTTGGTAGGCTTTTTTATGTGTTTTTCAGCTGTTTGTTGGACATGTCATATTTTGACATTTTCTGCCATACTATAGTATGACATTTTCGGTTGTTTTTTTTAAAACCTACATAATAGTGTTTTGGGATATTTTAACAACATTCTATGCTATGGCGTGTCTCAGCAGGCTATTTAATGATGTTTTCAGCTGTTTTTTGGACATGTCATATTTTGACATTTTTGGCCACACTATAGTATGGCATTTTCGGTTGTTTTTTTGAAATCCTACATAATGGTGTTTTTGGATATTTTAACAACATTCTATGCTATGGCGTGTCTCAGCAGGCTATTTAATGATGTCTTCAGCTGTTTTTGGACATGTCATTTTTTGACATTTT
>NW_024641569.1:0-263 GCF_008729295.1 Plectropomus leopardus
AAACATCATACTGTAGCATGTAGTCCGAAATTTCACCAAAATATCATACTGTAGCATGTAGTCCGAAATTTCACCAAAATATCATGCTATAGCACGGCTTTCAAAATCACACCGAAACAATGTACCACAGCACGGCGTCCAAAATCACACAAAACAGTCATACTTGGCATTGAACTGACAAAAACACCAAAACATCAAACATTTAGAAAAGCATGGGGTCCATAGTATAGCCTTGCTCTTTGGGTCATTATTTCAACATGCTA
>NW_024641570.1:0-214 GCF_008729295.1 Plectropomus leopardus
TAGGTCAGGGAAAAAAGGTCAAAAAAGTGATCTCCCCAAATACTGAAAAAAGTCATTGAACACCATGTTCAGGCTGTTTACAGCAGAGCCTGTTGAGAAAACAGTCGAAAAAGTCAATATTTTGTGCGTTTGAGGCCAAAGTTTAGTATGGAGAAAAACGCCATACAATAGCTCAGGGAAAAAAGTTCAAAAAAGTGATCTTTCGAAACGCTGA
>NW_024641571.1:0-17476 GCF_008729295.1 Plectropomus leopardus
CAGTAATATACAAGCTACATCTAATTTCTGTGGTTATTGCACAAGTTGGCAGTTGCACAGAGTTACATGCACCAGTGCATGTAGAGCTGAGAATCACGTGCACAACTCACATTTTACATGCATTCTTATGCATATGCATGTGGTATTTAAAATCCAGCCTTATGATGGACACTGAAGTATTTTCTAGGCAGGGAGTTTCTTATGAAAATATATTTTTAGTTGCATTATGGGAAATGTAGTGCAGTGCTTTGGGAACTAAAAATCAGAATACTGTGGCACATATTTTAAGTCTGGCTCCTGTGAGCTCTACAACTTTGTAGCAGCAGCTACAATACTAAAATTCCCTTTATTTTTTCCCCTAGATATTTAATGTCATGCCCAATTCAGAAACAGAAATACTTTGACCCCCGGCAGAAAATTGTGGCAATTAACCCATAGAAACCTGGATCAGCATCTCGTGTTATCTTCAGAGGCCTTTCACCAGCATTTAAAACCTTTGAAACCAGATCAAATTGGTTTAAACATGGCTAAAAAGGCAACTGACAACTTGGCACAACATGTCCAAGAAATTAGGAGGGGCTGACAAGAAATGAACTAAAAATATGTTTAAAAAAAAAAAAAAAAAAAGAGAAACAGAAAAATATCTGAAATATTTAATTGCATATTTAAAGTTAATTATTAAAGTTAGTTTACATTTTTAGCACTATTTTCCATTTCCCTTTTTAACCATTTTTCTTTGTGTGCCAATTTTCTATTTAACCTTTTACTAAGTTCTTGCCAATTTTGGGTGATTTCTTATGAAGTTGCCCATTGCCCTCCACCCATGTTTGTGAAAGAGATTTGCCAATTTGCTTGGGTTTCAAGGGGTTAACTAACAATGTTCACCAAATACCTCTGCAATCAAGAAGTCCACATTTTTCTTTTCAAAGACGTCCGTCTGTTTCTGAAAGATGGCCTTGACTTCAGTCTCGCTCTTGCAGCTGAGGTAAGCGGGGGTCTGAGAGACTCCTCCTGCCACCAGAGCATCACCCTCATCAGCCACCTCCCTGGCCAGGTCACAAGCTGCTTCGTTTATTTGCTGACCCTGTAAGATCAGAGAAAAAAAACAAGACTTTAAATGCAACTTTCACTTTAAGAGAACTCTCTTTTCCTATTTATTGCACAAAAGGATGTACAGGTACAAAATGGCAGAGAGGTGAGAAAATTGTAACAAGTTAAAGAACACAAACTAACAGATGCCAGGGGATAAAAAATCACAACAACAAAGCCAGAGAAGATACAGATTTAAATAAAAATTATTAAAGGCAGTACATAAAGTTATAGTTTTGATACCCTTTTTGTTTTGGAAGGAGAGAACCATCTTAAAGTATTGTTTGGTTTCATGTTCAAATCTCAAAAACAAGGGGTTTAGATTTACTAAATTTGGATTTGTGTTTATGTAAGAGAATAATCAAATTAATAATATAATTTTCTTAGATTTTACTGTTACCTTTATGAAAACCACGCAAAGCATCCTCTAGAAATCAATTAAAACCAGGGTTAATGTTATTAATAATGAATCTGCTCAAGTCCTTTCATAGCCTTTTGGTCACAGTGCCAAAATACTTGGTTTAATTAGATATGTTATTTTTTAATTTTTTTTGTCATGCCATTTCTGTCCCATCCCACATTAGATTACAAGACACCATCACAACTCAAAGCATACGTCATCTTCCGGTTTTACAGATGTCAGCAAAAAAGAAAATTAAGTTTTTAAAAAAATAAAAATTAATTTTATTAAACAATGAATTAATAGTATATGACCAATATTCAAAAAACAAAAAGTTTCTTGATCTTGTTTTTTAATCTCCATGCTTTCTCTCGATAGCAACTCATCTAAAAGGTTTTTATATCTAAATGAAATAATCACCATTAGTCAAAATAAATCAATACCTGTCAAAATAAACAAAAAGGTATCTCTGGGAGGAAATCACTGAATGAACTATTCATGCTGATGTCCTTTTAAACTAAATAAGATAATAATTTTTTGGATAATATTTGTGTAGGATTTTAATAGACTCTTATTTTGTTTGTCAAAAGATACTGGAAAACTTCAAAAGTAAGTCTAGTCCCAATTAAGAGCCCAGTCCCTTTTACTAGCTCGGTGTTTTGACAAATAAAGGCCTGTCTCAATTAGAGGCTCAGTCTGTTTACGCTGCAGTTCACTTTTATAGAAGTTCTTTTTATATATAAAACCAGGTTGTTGGCTACCAGCTGGAGATAATGTTAGTTAGCTGCTTAGATCACGCATACAAACATGGATATATGTTTAAACTTAATGTAATCAATATAGACATGCACACACTGTTAGCTTGGTAAGGTTCTCTATGACTCATTCATCCAGTTCATTTACTGAAACCATGAGCACCAAAGAAAACGGTTTTACCAACATAGTAAGAGAGATGCAAAGAAAGTTGAGAAGATTTAAAAAAAAAAAAGGAAAAATGTTTGGTGAAGTATATTCATAATCATATATTTAAATTTACAGAACCAGAATATTTCTTAAGCTTTTCTTTTTAATTCTTATTTATTCATTTATTTTTCTTTTACAGGCAATTTCTGTATTTTTTATTTGTTTTTTTTTTTGCTTTTGTGTTGTGGTTCTTTTTTTTGGGGGGGGGGGCAAATTTTCAGGATGTTTTAAATTTTCTTGCCAATTCTTGCCAACTTTGGGGTATTTCCATTTTTTGATGCTCATTATTTTCTCCCCATGTTTTTTTTTATGCCAATTTGCCCAGGTTTCAAGGGTTGAAAAAAAAAAAGTCATTCTATTTTCCATCTTTACTGAGCAACAGTTTTGCGTGAAAGGAATTAAAAGCTTGTCCCATATAGACGCCTGTCCCAAATATAAGCCTGTTGAGTTCTATAATTTAAGCAAATGACAGTTTTATGGTATTTAGGAGTCCAAACGTTCTTCCAAAGGAAGTTTTTTGGTTGTTTCAGTGATTGACAACACGAGGCACACAAAACACACAAAGTTTCTGTTGATGTTTCATGCTGCAGGCAGTAGGTGCTGTGCCAACTCTGCTGGCCAAGCCTCCGCCCCCTCTTCATAACTTTATATGAGACGTGAGAGCAGCTGCTGTGACACACATTAAAGCTGTACTCACAGTGAAGCGCTGAGTGTGGCCTCTGTTCTCCAGTTTATCATCGCTTGCGTAGAAAGTGAACGTCTGCATGACGTTGGAGCCTGCTCTCAGAAACTCTCTGTGCAGCTGGCGCACTGAAACAAGACACACTTTTCAGCATTTGGATCTGGCTTTGCAGGTTAGGAAACACATGCATGCACAGAGACATGGAAAGAATGGTGTAATACCTGCTTCAGGGTACTCAGCTGCAGCCTCAGGTGTCCACGGTCCCGCTTTGACATAACCTCTCTTCTCAAGGGCGAAGACAAAGCCTCCGTCCCCAATAACGATCTCTCCTGCATCCAGACGCTCCAAAATCCCCTGTGTGACATTCAAGAAGCACAAAAACGCTCAATTTGATGCAATCTGGAAGTTAGTACGAATTGAGGCAAACCACTTCCTTTTGCGCATGCAAAAAATTACTTCCTTTTTGCGCAAAAATGCACATACGCAACCAAAACCTGACAAATTTAAAGCAACAAGTAAATTGAAAGCATTAAGTAAGAGAAATCTTATTCACTCACCTTCTTTGCTCCTGGTGTCATGATTATTGCAGTAGTAACCGGCCCTCTCGCCTCAGCCAGAGTCCCTCTGAGTTTGGGAAGGGAGTTGTGGAAGCAACCATGCTGAATTTATAATCCAAGAGGGGTGTGGTGCTGCTGATGTCACTCCAAGATCCGCCTGCCTTTCATGGCGCATCTTTTTGTTTTTTTCCTTTCTTTTGGCAATATTGCATAAGACAATTTATTGTCTCTGCAGCGCTGCATTGTGCAAGACTCTTGCTCTATACTCACTTGTATTTCGTGGAATAAATCAATTTGAAGATTTAATGCTTTAGTAAAGGGGAACAGGATGGTTATCAGGTGAAAGTACAGAGAATTTGACTCATGCAAACCAATGCATAATTAGGTTTAACCCTTTAAGAGTTGGAGCATTATCACTTTTCTTGCATTTAGACACCATCCATTGGTATTTAAACCCTTAAACCCTGAGCAAACCAATGCAGTTTCTTTCAAAAAACATGGGGAAAGGCAGTAAAGTAACTGATTTTCAGGTATTTTGTTGTGGTTTTTACTAATTTCTTGCTAATTTTGGGGTGATTTCTTATTTTGTTACTCATTGCATTCTTCTCAATCAAGCCAATATGCTTAGGTTTATATGGGTTAACTACTTTTTTTTTGTTCATAAATTAATGCAAAACACAGAAGCTGTAAAACACAGATGTTAACCACATGAGTGAGATGAAATCTTTTCTGGATAGTCCCAAAACGATAAACATGTGGAGAAGGAGCCTGACCAGTTTTATGAGCCACTATACATATACAGGCAGATACTATGCACTGTAAAATCTGTAAAAGTTGATCTTACTCGAAATAATCCCAGAAACCTGACGAAATAATCTTAAACCTTAATTTATGTGTTACATTTACTTGAAACTTATTTACTTAATTTTGTGAAGTTTTGGCAACTTGAAAATGACCAGTGAATTTACCTTATTCTTTGTAAGTGTTAGTGACTTAAGTAAAGCAAGTTAGTCTGACTTAACTTGATCATGAAGAGATGATTTTGTAACTAGATGAAGTGGAAAATCTGCAGAAAATAGAAATTAGTAGAATACAGATATATAGCAAAACTTGGTTTACCAAAGTTGGTTTACAACTTCATTGAATTGAGTAAATATAATTAACTTAAAGTAAACGTAACAATTGTACATACAGTAAACATAAATTAATAAACATAATTATTAATTCACCAACATTTTTCAAGGTTGCTTTCTCAGATTTTTGTAAAAAGTAAAATCGATTTGTTAGATTTTATCAAGTACATATAGGCCTACAGGCATAAACCGTAGGGTTGATGTGACAAAGTGACACTGAAAGGACAAAAATCTGATTTTCTTGGCATCATTTTTGTCATCCCAAATATTTTGTGCTTTTTGTGTCTTCCCCTGAATGGTTTAGCTTCACTGTGCAGAGAAATGTGTGAGTGTGACACTGGTGAGACATGGTGTACAGTACAGTATGGGCAGGATTTTGTGACCTCTCAAATACCTCGGAGCCAATCCAGTTGTGCAACTTTCCCAAGTGTGATGTGGAAACTTGAAACCTCTGCTGTACAATAACACTAACAATGGACTTTTCAGTCAGCATCTTGTGCGCAGCAGTTAAACTGTTGAAGCTACAAACATTTGCATATTTACAAAGTCTGGATTTTTTGAATAAGGAAGAAGGAGAATGGATGGATCAGGAGACTTTTTGTGCAGACTCAGAGTGTTTGGGGTTGCACAACCGATATTGATATTATGTTATCATGATAAAGACATGGGATTTCAGCTTGTATTGGATATTTTTCAGTTAACACAGACACAAACCTGGACTGAATTTTCTTGTGCTGCATTCAGATGCTTTTCACAAGCTGTTTAACCCTTTCAAATCTGAGCAAATTATGAAAACATGGGGGGAAAAAGGCAATGAGCAACTTGGCAAGAAATGTCCAACATATTTTGAAAATTCCTAACAATTTCAGCACTTTTCAAAGTCATTTTATGTTTTTTATGTTTCTTGCTTTTTTGTTTTTTGTTTTCCCATTTTCAGGCAATTTTCATGTCACTTTTGACTAATTTTCTTGTTCATTTTGAGACAAATCTTGTTAAGTTGCTCATTGCATTCAGGTTTTTGAACTAAGTAAAACCAATTTGCTTATGTTTCAAATGTTTAAATTCTTGTGAGAGGTGTCTGAACACAGCACAAGACAACTGATGTGAATCCAGATTTTGAAGGGTTAAAGTTTACTGCTGTCCATGTAAACTGAACTAGATTAAATATGAAAACATATAAAGATTAAATATTTAATATATCAAAAAATAATAAAACACACAAAAATAGAAACAAACTGGAATCAGCTATCAACCTCTTGTTTAAATGTTCTTAGCATTAAAATGTAGGCTATCTCATCTTCTTCTTTGTAGCTTCCATGTTCTTTCCACTTTACGGCCTAAAAGCACATGAACACAACTTGAAAACTGCGACCTTCTGACATCAAATGAATGCTGCATACCATCTCATCCACCACTAAAAAAAACAGCTCGCTGCAATAATACATCCACAGACAATATTGCCCCCAAAAGAGGCCAAAACTACACAGAAGAGTAGAGAAATACAGTTTATTGTTTGCAGCAGAGACACAGTCTCAGTCCAGATTACCATGGCGATGACATCCTGTGATAATCAGCCAAGATCAACACAACCGACTCCAAGCAACCAGTGGTATGTTAGACTGAAGACAGTCCAAACTCAAAATGTAGTCAAAGAAACACTGTGGTGCTGCTTGAACCAGTCCACATTTACCCAGTGTTCATTTTTCCTGAAGGATCATCATAACTGATGATCATAACAACATTGATTAGCCTGACATCACCAGACCAAATTACAAATTTGAAGAATCTGCCAGAGCAAATGAAATATGAGCATGCAAATTTGTCTGATTCCAAGGCTAATAACTGATGCTTCCAATGAAATTTTAAAAAAATTTTTAGTTCCACCTTTCTACCATTGTTAGTGCGGCAGTCTTTGAAGACATTTCCCATACTTGCCAAAATATCGAATTACTGCATCACATGACGCCATTGGACCCAGAAAGACTTTTCTCTCTGACTTACCTGAAGAAAGAGATGCCTATAAATCAGTAGCTAAATCAGAAAAATTATTCGTTTCTCTATTAGGATTTGATCCACTCTGTCCAATTTAATTTGGACAGTATGAAGAGTTGCAAGATTAACCCTTTAACACCTGGATGACTTTGTTCTCTTGTGCTGCATTCAAACGCCTTTCACCAGCATATAAATCTCTGAAACCTCAGAAATCTTGATACAGGGTAACAGATATGATAAAAACAAGTCCACAAAAATATATTTATAATTCCCTTAATTGTTTATTTACTTAAAGTTATACTACAGAATTTGTTATTATTATTATTATTATTGTTATTATTATTATTATTATTATTATTATTATTATTATTATTATTATTATTGTATATTTTTAAAACATTTTCTTAAGGTTATATTTCTGGAGTTTTTCTTTGTTTGCCTGTTTTAAACTTTTTTCTTATTTATTTATTTATTTATTTGGGCCATTTTTCCATTTGTCATTTTCTTATTTTGTTTTTATTTACAAATTTCTTGCAATTTTTTAGGCCATTTCTTGTGAAATTGCTCATCCCTGCCTCTTTACAAAGATATCAAGCCAATTTGTTTAGGTTTCAAAAGGTTAAATCATTTTATAGTTGAGCACTGAACTGGAGGAAGCCAGCTCAGCTGGAGGAAATGTCTACTGCTCCAGCTCTGTGGACCCAATGATGGGGAAGCAGCACCGATCATCCAGGTCATTTTAGGAAATAGAGGTTTATTGGCTTCATGCGTCACTGACCTATCCAGGTCTCCATGGGACCCACTCCCTGTGTAAATATAAACAGCCTGACAAAAACATGATTCTTATCATACATACTCATCATATTACAGAACATTTCTTCTAACCCTAACCCTAACCCTAACCCCCTAAATGCTACCCACGGGGGCCTTTAAATGATCCTGAGACATTTTGCATAGAAATAAGAATTTCATTTGAGTTAAAAAAAATGTTGAAATTGTACGTTTTTTAATTAATAATTGTGCCTTTGGTGCAAAATGCAATTTAAGGAGCTTAACAATACAATGAAAACATATCTGTACAGTGGTTAAAAGGCAATATTAGGAAAATTAACACTAGAAATAGGAGGGGCAGATAAAAAATTAAATTAGTCTAAGTTTTAAGGCTCTAACTAACTAATGGAACACAGGTGAGGGGGAAACAGGTAGGGAAACAGACGCAGAGACGAAGTAAAACCAGACGTGACACATGAGGAGAGCGACTTTTAGATTAAAACAGGAAAACTACGAACCAAAACCCAGGATCGAGACAGAGTCTCTCTTAGACCTTGCCCTTCCTCCCTGGACCATCTGTACCCCTCAAAATCGTAGAAGGACTGCGATGTGTAGCTATATAACATGATGTCTTGTGAGCGTACATGTAGTTTACATCTACAGTATTTGTCAAGGGGTTGAAATGCAATGAAAGCACTGCAACTCGAAAGCACTGCAACTCGAAATGACACATGCTAATTGTTAAAAAACAACAACTAGCAACTAGCAAACGAGGAAAACGTCTGCACCAATTTGCAACACATTCTCAGCAATTTAGGAAATAAAATGCCCCAATGTGAGAAAAAACAAGCACATACACATACACTGAAGTGTTAAGATGGCTTAAAATGTAGCTATATTTACTTATTTAAGTTGTTGCAACTTAAACAGGACAATTAAAACCACCATGTTCTTTCTGAGTGTTAGCAACTTCAGTAAACCAAGTCAGTCTGATTTAACTTGATCATGAAAAAGAGGATTTAGCCAATAATGATGTTAGGAGATCTGTGAGTTTTGCTTTCTTAACCCTTTAATGATCACATTAGGAAATGCCTTTGCAAAAAAATTATACACCCTTATAGATCATAGAATATGTTAACAAAATGCATAAATTTATGCATTTTGTTAACATATTCTATGATCTATAAGGGTGTATAATTTTTTTGCAAAGGCATTTCCTAATGTGATCATTAAAGGGTTAAGAAAGCAAAACTCACAGATCTCCTAACATCATTATTGGCTAAATCCTCTTTTTCATGATCAAGTTAAATCAGACTGACTTGGTTTACTGAAGTTGCTAACACTCAGAAAGAACATGGTGGTTTTAATTGTCCTGTTTAAGTTGCAACAACTTAAATAAGTAAATATAGCTACATTTTAAGCCATCTTAACACTTCAGTGTATGTGTATGTGCTTGTTTTTTCTCACATTGGGGCATTTTATTTCCTAAATTGCTGAGAATGTGTTGCAAATTGGTGCAGACGTTTTCCTCGTTTGCTAGTTGCTAGTTGTTGTTTTTTAACAATTAGCATGTGTCATTTCGAGTTGCAGTGCTTTCGAGTTGCAGTGCTTTCATTGCATTTCAACCCCTTGACAAATACTGTAGATGTAAACTACATGTACGCTCACAAGACATCATGTTATATAGCTACACATCGCAGTCCTTCTACGATTTTGAGGGGTACAGATGGTCCAGGGAGGAAGGGCAAGGTCTAAGAGAGACTCTGTCTCGATCCTGGGTTTTGGTTCGTAGTTTTCCTGTTTTAATCTAAAAGTCGCTCTCCTCATGTGTCACGTCTGGTTTTACTTCGTCTCTGCGTCTGTTTCCCTACCTGTTTCCCCCTCACCTGTGTTCCATTAGTTAGTTAGAGCCTTAAAACTTAGACTAATTTAATTTTTTATCTGCCCCTCCTATTTCTAGTGTTAATTTTCCTAATATTGCCTTTTAACCACTGTACAGATATGTTTTCATTGTATTGTTAAGCTCCTTAAATTGCATTTTGCACCAAAGGCACAATTATTAATTAAAAAACGTACAATTTCAACATTTTTTTTAACTCAAATGAAATTCTTATTTCTATGCAAAATGTCTCAGGATCATTTAAAGGCCCCCGTGGGTAGCATTTAGGGGGTTAGGGTTAGGGTTAGGGTTAGAAGAAATGTTCTGTAATATGATGAGTATGTATGATAAGAATCATGTTTTTGTCAGGCTGTTTATATTTACACAGGGAGTGGGTCCCATGGAGACCTGGATAGGTCAGTGACGCATGAAGCCAATAAACCTCTATTTCCTAAAATGACCTGGATGATCGGTGCTGCTTCCCCATCATTGGGTCCACAGAGCTGGAGCAGTAGACATTTCCTCCAGCTGAGCTGGCTTCCTCCAGTTCAGTGCTCAACTATAAAATGATTTAACCTTTTGAAACCTAAACAAATTGGCTTGATATCTTTGTAAAGAGGCAGGGATGAGCAATTTCACAAGAAATGGCCTAAAAAATTGCAAGAAATTTGTAAATAAAAACAAAATAAGAAAATGACAAATGGAAAAATGGCCCAAATAAATAAATAAATAAATAAGAAAAAAGTTTAAAACAGGCAAACAAAGAAAAACTCCAGAAATATAACCTTAAGAAAATGTTTTAAAAATATACAATAATAATAATAATAATAATAATAATAATAATAATAATAATAATAATAACAATAATAATAATAATAATAACAAATTCTGTAGTATAACTTTAAGTAAATAAACAATTAAGGGAATTATAAATATATTTTTGTGGACTTGTTTTTATCATATCTGTTACCCTGTATCAAGATTTCTGAGGTTTCAGAGATTTATATGCTGGTGAAAGGCGTTTGAATGCAGCACAAGAGAACAAAGTCATCCAGGTGTTAAAGGGTTAATCTTGCAACTCTTCATACTGTCCAAATTAAATTGGACAGAGTGGATCAAATCCTAATAGAGAAACGAATAATTTTTCTGATTTAGCTACTGATTTATAGGCATCTCTTTCTTCAGGTAAGTCAGAGAGAAAAGTCTTTCTGGGTCCAATGGCGTCATGTGATGCAGTAATTCGATATTTTGGCAAGTATGGGAAATGTCTTCAAAGACTGCCGCACTAACAATGGTAGAAAGGTGGAACTAAAAATTTTTTTAAAATTTCATTGGAAGCATCAGTTATTAGCCTTGGAATCAGACAAATTTGCATGCTCATATTTCATTTGCTCTGGCAGATTCTTCAAATTTGTAATTTGGTCTGGTGATGTCAGGCTAATCAATGTTGTTATGATCATCAGTTATGATGATCCTTCAGGAAAAATGAACACTGGGTAAATGTGGACTGGTTCAAGCAGCACCACAGTGTTTCTTTGACTACATTTTGAGTTTGGACTGTCTTCAGTCTAACATACCACTGGTTGCTTGGAGTCGGTTGTGTTGATCTTGGCTGATTATCACAGGATGTCATCGCCATGGTAATCTGGACTGAGACTGTGTCTCTGCTGCAAACAATAAACTGTATTTCTCTACTCTTCTGTGTAGTTTTGGCCTCTTTTGGGGGCAATATTGTCTGTGGATGTATTATTGCAGCGAGCTGTTTTTTTTAGTGGTGGATGAGATGGTATGCAGCATTCATTTGATGTCAGAAGGTCGCAGTTTTCAAGTTGTGTTCATGTGCTTTTAGGCCGTAAAGTGGAAAGAACATGGAAGCTACAAAGAAGAAGATGAGATAGCCTACATTTTAATGCTAAGAACATTTAAACAAGAGGTTGATAGCTGATTCCAGTTTGTTTCTATTTTTGTGTGTTTTATTATTTTTTGATATATTAAATATTTAATCTTTATATGTTTTCATATTTAATCTAGTTCAGTTTACATGGACAGCAGTAAACTTTAACCCTTCAAAATCTGGATTCACATCAGTTGTCTTGTGCTGTGTTCAGACACCTCTCACAAGAATTTAAACATTTGAAACATAAGCAAATTGGTTTTACTTAGTTCAAAAACCTGAATGCAATGAGCAACTTAACAAGATTTGTCTCAAAATGAACAAGAAAATTAGTCAAAAGTGACATGAAAATTGCCTGAAAATGGGAAAACAAAAAACAAAAAAGCAAGAAACATAAAAAACATAAAATGACTTTGAAAAGTGCTGAAATTGTTAGGAATTTTCAAAATATGTTGGACATTTCTTGCCAAGTTGCTCATTGCCTTTTTCCCCCCATGTTTTCATAATTTGCTCAGATTTGAAAGGGTTAAACAGCTTGTGAAAAGCATCTGAATGCAGCACAAGAAAATTCAGTCCAGGTTTGTGTCTGTGTTAACTGAAAAATATCCAATACAAGCTGAAATCCCATGTCTTTATCATGATAACATAATATCAATATCGGTTGTGCAACCCCAAACACTCTGAGTCTGCACAAAAAGTCTCCTGATCCATCCATTCTCCTTCTTCCTTATTCAAAAAATCCAGACTTTGTAAATATGCAAATGTTTGTAGCTTCAACAGTTTAACTGCTGCGCACAAGATGCTGACTGAAAAGTCCATTGTTAGTGTTATTGTACAGCAGAGGTTTCAAGTTTCCACATCACACTTGGGAAAGTTGCACAACTGGATTGGCTCCGAGGTATTTGAGAGGTCACAAAATCCTGCCCATACTGTACTGTACACCATGTCTCACCAGTGTCACACTCACACATTTCTCTGCACAGTGAAGCTAAACCATTCAGGGGAAGACACAAAAAGCACAAAATATTTGGGATGACAAAAATGATGCCAAGAAAATCAGATTTTTGTCCTTTCAGTGTCACTTTGTCACATCAACCCTACGGTTTATGCCTGTAGGCCTATATGTACTTGATAAAATCTAACAAATCGATTTTACTTTTTACAAAAATCTGAGAAAGCAACCTTGAAAAATGTTGGTGAATTAATAATTATGTTTATTAATTTATGTTTACTGTATGTACAATTGTTACGTTTACTTTAAGTTAATTATATTTACTCAATTCAATGAAGTTGTAAACCAACTTTGGTAAACCAAGTTTTGCTATATATCTGTATTCTACTAATTTCTATTTTCTGCAGATTTTCCACTTCATCTAGTTACAAAATCATCTCTTCATGATCAAGTTAAGTCAGACTAACTTGCTTTACTTAAGTCACTAACACTTACAAAGAATAAGGTAAATTCACTGGTCATTTTCAAGTTGCCAAAACTTCACAAAATTAAGTAAATAAGTTTCAAGTAAATGTAACACATAAATTAAGGTTTAAGATTATTTCGTCAGGTTTCTGGGATTATTTCGAGTAAGATCAACTTTTACAGATTTTACAGTGCATAGTATCTGCCTGTATATGTATAGTGGCTCATAAAACTGGTCAGGCTCCTTCTCCACATGTTTATCGTTTTGGGACTATCCAGAAAAGATTTCATCTCACTCATGTGGTTAACATCTGTGTTTTACAGCTTCTGTGTTTTGCATTAATTTATGAACAAAAAAAAAGTAGTTAACCCATATAAACCTAAGCATATTGGCTTGATTGAGAAGAATGCAATGAGTAACAAAATAAGAAATCACCCCAAAATTAGCAAGAAATTAGTAAAAACCACAACAAAATACCTGAAAATCAGTTACTTTACTGCCTTTCCCCATGTTTTTTGAAAGAAACTGCATTGGTTTGCTCAGGGTTTAAGGGTTTAAATACCAATGGATGGTGTCTAAATGCAAGAAAAGTGATAATGCTCCAACTCTTAAAGGGTTAAACCTAATTATGCATTGGTTTGCATGAGTCAAATTCTCTGTACTTTCACCTGATAACCATCCTGTTCCCCTTTACTAAAGCATTAAATCTTCAAATTGATTTATTCCACGAAATACAAGTGAGTATAGAGCAAGAGTCTTGCACAATGCAGCGCTGCAGAGACAATAAATTGTCTTATGCAATATTGCCAAAAGAAAGGAAAAAAACAAAAAGATGCGCCATGAAAGGCAGGCGGATCTTGGAGTGACATCAGCAGCACCACACCCCTCTTGGATTATAAATTCAGCATGGTTGCTTCCACAACTCCCTTCCCAAACTCAGAGGGACTCTGGCTGAGGCGAGAGGGCCGGTTACTACTGCAATAATCATGACACCAGGAGCAAAGAAGGTGAGTGAATAAGATTTCTCTTACTTAATGCTTTCAATTTACTTGTTGCTTTAAATTTGTCAGGTTTTGGTTGCGTATGTGCATTTTTGCGCAAAAAGGAAGTAATTTTTTGCATGCGCAAAAGGAAGTGGTTTGCCTCAATTCGTACTAACTTCCAGATTGCATCAAATTGAGCGTTTTTGTGCTTCTTGAATGTCACACAGGGGATTTTGGAGCGTCTGGATGCAGGAGAGATCGTTATTGGGGACGGAGGCTTTGTCTTCGCCCTTGAGAAGAGAGGTTATGTCAAAGCGGGACCGTGGACACCTGAGGCTGCAGCTGAGTACCCTGAAGCAGGTATTACACCATTCTTTCCATGTCTCTGTGCATGCATGTGTTTCCTAACCTGCAAAGCCAGATCCAAATGCTGAAAAGTGTGTCTTGTTTCAGTGCGCCAGCTGCACAGAGAGTTTCTGAGAGCAGGCTCCAACGTCATGCAGACGTTCACTTTCTACGCAAGCGATGATAAACTGGAGAACAGAGGCCACACTCAGCGCTTCACTGTGAGTACAGCTTTAATGTGTGTCACAGCAGCTGCTCTCACGTCTCATATAAAGTTATGAAGAGGGGGCGGAGGCTTGGCCAGCAGAGTTGGCACAGCACCTACTGCCTGCAGCATGAAACATCAACAGAAACTTTGTGTGTTTTGTGTGCCTCGTGTTGTCAATCACTGAAACAACCAAAAAACTTCCTTTGGAAGAACGTTTGGACTCCTAAATACCATAAAACTGTCATTTGCTTAAATTATAGAACTCAACAGGCTTATATTTGGGACAGGCGTCTATATGGGACAAGCTTTTAATTCCTTTCACGCAAAACTGTTGCTCAGTAAAGATGGAAAATAGAATGACTTTTTTTTTTTCAACCCTTGAAACCTGGGCAAATTGGCATAAAAAAAAACATGGGGAGAAAATAATGAGCATCAAAAAATGGAAATACCCCAAAGTTGGCAAGAATTGGCAAGAAAATTTAAAACATCCTGAAAATTTGCCCCCCCCCCCAAAAAAAAGAACCACAACACAAAAGCAAAAAAAAAAACAAATAAAAAATACAGAAATTGCCTGTAAAAGAAAAATAAATGAATAAATAAGAATTAAAAAGAAAAGCTTAAGAAATATTCTGGTTCTGTAAATTTAAATATATGATTATGAATATACTTCACCAAACATTTTTCCTTTTTTTTTTTTAAATCTTCTCAACTTTCTTTGCATCTCTCTTACTATGTTGGTAAAACCGTTTTCTTTGGTGCTCATGGTTTCAGTAAATGAACTGGATGAATGAGTCATAGAGAACCTTACCAAGCTAACAGTGTGTGCATGTCTATATTGATTACATTAAGTTTAAACATATATCCATGTTTGTATGCGTGATCTAAGCAGCTAACTAACATTATCTCCAGCTGGTAGCCAACAACCTGGTTTTATATATAAAAAGAACTTCTATAAAAGTGAACTGCAGCGTAAACAGACTGAGCCTCTAATTGAGACAGGCCTTTATTTGTCAAAACACCGAGCTAGTAAAAGGGACTGGGCTCTTAATTGGGACTAGACTTACTTTTGAAGTTTTCCAGTATCTTTTGACAAACAAAATAAGAGTCTATTAAAATCCTACACAAATATTATCCAAAAAATTATTATCTTATTTAGTTTAAAAGGACATCAGCATGAATAGTTCATTCAGTGATTTCCTCCCAGAGATACCTTTTTGTTTATTTTGACAGGTATTGATTTATTTTGACTAATGGTGATTATTTCATTTAGATATAAAAACCTTTTAGATGAGTTGCTATCGAGAGAAAGCATGGAGATTAAAAAACAAGATCAAGAAACTTTTTGTTTTTTGAATATTGGTCATATACTATTAATTCATTGTTTAATAAAATTAATTTTTATTTTTTTAAAAACTTAATTTTCTTTTTTGCTGACATCTGTAAAACCGGAAGATGACGTATGCTTTGAGTTGTGATGGTGTCTTGTAATCTAATGTGGGATGGGACAGAAATGGCATGACAAAAAAAATTAAAAAATAACATATCTAATTAAACCAAGTATTTTGGCACTGTGACCAAAAGGCTATGAAAGGACTTGAGCAGATTCATTATTAATAACATTAACCCTGGTTTTAATTGATTTCTAGAGGATGCTTTGCGTGGTTTTCATAAAGGTAACAGTAAAATCTAAGAAAATTATATTATTAATTTGATTATTCTCTTACATAAACACAAATCCAAATTTAGTAAATCTAAACCCCTTGTTTTTGAGATTTGAACATGAAACCAAACAATACTTTAAGATGGTTCTCTCCTTCCAAAACAAAAAGGGTATCAAAACTATAACTTTATGTACTGCCTTTAATAATTTTTATTTAAATCTGTATCTTCTCTGGCTTTGTTGTTGTGATTTTTTATCCCCTGGCATCTGTTAGTTTGTGTTCTTTAACTTGTTACAATTTTCTCACCTCTCTGCCATTTTGTACCTGTACATCCTTTTGTGCAATAAATAGGAAAAGAGAGTTCTCTTAAAGTGAAAGTTGCATTTAAAGTCTTGTTTTTTTTCTCTGATCTTACAGGGTCAGCAAATAAACGAAGCAGCTTGTGACCTGGCCAGGGAGGTGGCTGATGAGGGTGATGCTCTGGTGGCAGGAGGAGTCTCTCAGACCCCCGCTTACCTCAGCTGCAAGAGCGAGACTGAAGTCAAGGCCATCTTTCAGAAACAGACGGACGTCTTTGAAAAGAAAAATGTGGACTTCTTGATTGCAGAGGTATTTGGTGAACATTGTTAGTTAACCCCTTGAAACCCAAGCAAATTGGCAAATCTCTTTCACAAACATGGGTGGAGGGCAATGGGCAACTTCATAAGAAATCACCCAAAATTGGCAAGAACTTAGTAAAAGGTTAAATAGAAAATTGGCACACAAAGAAAAATGGTTAAAAAGGGAAATGGAAAATAGTGCTAAAAATGTAAACTAACTTTAATAATTAACTTTAAATATGCAATTAAATATTTCAGATATTTTTCTGTTTCTCTTTTTTTTTTTTTTTTTTTAAACATATTTTTAGTTCATTTCTTGTCAGCCCCTCCTAATTTCTTGGACATGTTGTGCCAAGTTGTCAGTTGCCTTTTTAGCCATGTTTAAACCAATTTGATCTGGTTTCAAAGGTTTTAAATGCTGGTGAAAGGCCTCTGAAGATAACACGAGATGCTGATCCAGGTTTCTATGGGTTAATTGCCACAATTTTCTGCCGGGGGTCAAAGTATTTCTGTTTCTGAATTGGGCATGACATTAAATATCTAGGGGAAAAAATAAAGGGAATTTTAGTATTGTAGCTGCTGCTACAAAGTTGTAGAGCTCACAGGAGCCAGACTTAAAATATGTGCCACAGTATTCTGATTTTTAGTTCCCAAAGCACTGCACTACATTTCCCATAATGCAACTAAAAATATATTTTCATAAGAAACTCCCTGCCTAGAAAATACTTCAGTGTCCATCATAAGGCTGGATTTTAAATACCACATGCATATGCATAAGAATGCATGTAAAATGTGAGTTGTGCACGTGATTCTCAGCTCTACATGCACTGGTGCATGTAACTCTGTGCAACTGCCAACTTGTGCAATAACCACAGAAATTAGATGTAGCTTGTATATTACTG
>NW_024641572.1:0-2232 GCF_008729295.1 Plectropomus leopardus
GTAGTGGAAAAGCGCCGTTTGTGTCTTCGGCAGCGTTTCGGAGATCTCAGGAAACACGGTTGTA
Organism: Plectropomus leopardus; assembly: GCF_008729295.1. Lineage (NCBI taxonomy): Eukaryota > Metazoa > Chordata > Actinopteri > Perciformes > Serranidae > Plectropomus > Plectropomus leopardus. The sequence continues at coordinate 65 of NW_024641572.1, forward strand.
GTTCATGAAGAGTTTGAGAAAAAGATGAGCGATGATAAACGGAGAGACTTTTCGGGGTTAAAAACAGCTGCTGAGTGATGTGGACCGGAGGATGAATGACCTAAACGCGTCTGTCTGTCCTCTGTCTTCCGTCCAGGTATCTACCTGGTGTTTGTCTTCCAGAAGATGTCCTGATGTAGAGAAGAAGCTCTTCCTCTGTGGTTTGTGCTCCCAGCGGCTGTGCGGTGTTTGATTCAGTCATTTTTTGATAAACTCACATTTGTCGGCTTTGATGTTGATATGAAGTAAAGTTGAGATGAAACTGGGTTCTTGTTCTTGTGTCTCTGGCTGCTGTGAGAACGTGTACTGGTGAGCCAAAGGCGAAGCGCTGGCCAACACACGTCCTCCGCCGCTCTCTACGAGCTTATTAGCCGACTCGGAGCGACTCGGAGCGACTCGGCGTAAATCTGGTCTGAAAGGCTTAATGTCGGTTTTTTGGCTGTTTTTTAATTTCATTTTGAAGCATCTGTCTTGAAGAGATCGCTATCAGGACTGGATCTGAATTTTAGGACACATCAGTAGTGGACTCCATCATCACCCCGGGCCGGTCCTCCCGAGGTCCATCAAGTCTCAGGGCGTGTCCCACAGCCAGGTGTGGTTTAGGATGAGCCACCCTGTAAATCCTGACTCATTTTGGAGCTAAGAGTTCCTGCGTTTCAGAGCGGCTTCAGCGTCCTCTGGGTTAGAGTCAAAAAAATTAAAAAATTAAAATAAAATCTCTTAAAATAAAAACTCTTGAAATAAAAGCTCTTGAAATAAAAACTCTTAAAATAAAAGCTCTTGAAATAAAAGCTCTTAAAATAAAAACTCTTAAAATAAAAGCTCTTGAAATGAAAGCTCTTAAAATAAAAACTCTTAAAATAAAAGCTCTTGAAATGAAAGCTCTTAAAATAAAAACTCTTAAAATAAAAGCTCTCAAAGACAGCACGGAAAACGGCGTGAACAGTGAGCGGGTGAGTTCAGGAGCTTCACCGGCCTCTGGAGAACCATCAGAGATCCACGGATCAATGCAATGATCTGTTCTACATGTAAAAGATTATGATGTGGAGAAACATCCCATAATAAGTGTTTGAACTGAATTGCGAACCCTGATATAACGCTGCTTGTACATCATCAAATGAAGTAAAAAATCCGTCCTGAAGTTCAACATACGAGGGGATAAAAGAAAAGTGCTGACCTGATAACGTGCAAACAAAATAAACAAATGTCCAACAATCCTAAAAATAACGTAGAACGTTAAGAATGTAAAAATATGTCATCATGTATCTACATCAGCCACGACAGTATTCAACTAATCACAAATAAGATGCGAAATAAAAAGTGAATACATTTAACAAGTGCAACAAATAACCGTGAACCGGCCCAGGTGTTTATTTACTTATTTATTTGTCATTATTATATTATTTATTTATTTTTATTTGTTCAAAGGAAGTTTGTCTGCGGGGAAACTCCACAAAGAAGAAAAATTCATTCATTTTTTTAAAGACAGGAATAAGCTCAGGAAATAATGCTCCTGCTCATACAGAAGTGCTTTATTAAATATTTGAGCGATAACACATTTCTAAAATTTGAAAAAAAACCAACCAAATATTAGGTGACCAAATAAATGACCAGTAACCTGCCTTCAGCATACAGAGAGAAACAAAATATCAAAACTAAACTTACTAAATGCATAAATAACTAAAAGACGACTAATTAGTTAAAAAAAACAGAGCAGCATTGTGTGTTAATGTTCTTTTAATTATTACTGAGTCTCTGTTTTATATTTTTACACACTTCATTCTCATTTCTGCTTCTATGATTCTTTATTTTTGGCATCAGGGCGACTAACAAGCCACAGTTACCAAATAATGATTATTCATTTCCATTAAATTTTTGTGACAAAGCCACCGAGATTTTTATTTTTATTAATTCATCATTAACTTTTTTTGAAACTTTAAAATATTTCTATAATTTATTGTTTTTTCCTCTTTATTTTTTAAAGTTTATTTTCATTTGTTCACTTGCGAAACTTGTTTTTAAATAAATAATTTCTTTACAGAAAAAAAAATGCAAAAAAACTGAAGCGAGGAAGAAAAAAGCATCAACGTCACAGTTACGCAATGACGCACAGCCGGAAATGTAGTTTT
>NW_024641573.1:0-7260 GCF_008729295.1 Plectropomus leopardus
ATAGAGAACATTACCCTAACTTTAAGAAGAACATCCTGGGACTTAAAGAAAAGTTGCAGCTGAAAATGTTTCTAAAACATTGCATTGGTTGCATTGTACCAGAATGTTTTTGAACCAAAAGATGCTAGATGGGAAGTATTCGGTTCCCTTACCATAGTAAAACTACTAATGCCACATTGTGAAAACACTGATACAAGTTAAAGTTGTGCATTGAAAATATTACTGAAGTAAAAGTAAGTAAGCAGAATCAGGGAAATGTATTTAGAGTATGACAAAAAAGTTAACTCTGTTAAATGTTAATGTTTTCTGGTTCTTGTACTATTTTTTTTCTATTGATAACTTTTTTTAAATATAACTATAGCATTTTAGCATACTGACAACCAGCCCTATGATTGGGCTTGTTGGGAAGAAATGCACAACATGACACCTAATTGTAGAAAACATTTGTGCACATTAAAACACATTCATTTCCACATAATTTGCACCTGGGTAGAATTTTCTAGGATATATTTTTACCAGAGAAATATGTAAAGGAGTGAAAAGTGTGCCAACCAAACCCGGTCTCCCCTAATTAGACTTATTCACCTGTGTTGTTTGAGTCAAAAAGCTGTTGGTTGGTAAATTCTAGACTCCATAATCTCCAAGCCCTAATTCCATTTAACTGTGTGGAAAGAGGATGTAGTGGGGGTTGATCTGCTTTAAGAGTGGGACGGTTTTTCTATTTGGAGGTGATGTCCTCCACCTCAACTGTGAGCAATCTCGTGACTTTTTTCCCGCAAGTAGCCCTTGGACTGTGAGTATGTGTGTGTGTCGCCTCCAGCTTCCTTTTGACACAGACTGGGATGCTTTGCTTTCTCAATAACATGTCGCAAACCTAAAAAAAGGAGAAGCAAACTCAGATTGTCTAACATATGGAGAAATCTGCCCAGATGCTGACAATTACACAGCTCAGGGTGGCTGACGGTGAAAACAGTTTCGCTCTGGCTGTCACTGACTGGCATTAGTCAGCAACTTTTCTAATAATTTGGTTTTGCTATTAACAAGCTGCACGGCCAGCCAAAGGCGTTTTCTGAAATAACAGAAAAAATATTTTGTAAGTTGCATGAGAAACAGGTGTGTAATGTCGCCGTGCAGCTCTTGATGACATCTACATTTGAATTAAAATGAACATTTCCATTCTTCCCTCTGAGGTGAGCTGAGGTGGTTCACTCTTGTCTTAAAGCCTGCCGTCATGGCTCGGTACCTGAGCTATTTCACCACTGTGGGCGATAAGGAGCCGCTCCAGTGGGAGGATGTAGAGCTGCACGCGGCCAGCGAGGAGCTGAGTCCAGCCACTGGCCAGTTTCCAACAACGCTGACCTTCAGGGAGTCATTGCAAAGACTCTACAGCTCCGAACGGTTCCAGGTAGGCCAACCCAGTCTCTTCAATGCATCCGTGGCTAGGGCAACGCCAGATCATTTTGAAAGCAATGTTTTATGTTTTTTCCACACATCAATGTCACTGATGTGGATACACACATAATGCTCATCAGCCCGAGATGCTGGTGGGAATCTCACAATTTTCATCCGATTCAGGGGGCCATGAATGGGCTGAGCAATATGGAACAAATACATCATCATGATATTTTTTACACAAATAATCTCAATATCAATTTTGCAGCACTACTGTAGGTATCATGTGCTTTCACAAAATATTTACACAATTTTGATAAATAATCGTCAGTTATTTGGATATAATTACTAAATTGGTAAAGACAAATATAAGAACATCTAGAATAGTCTGGTAAGTTTAGAAAATTATTCCATTTTTAATGCAGCCTTTGACACCAGGAAAAGACAACACTTCAGATTTCAAGTTACCCAAAACAGTCTTTTCCCTTGGTTTACTGGTTGGGCTGGATGAGGATGGTTTCCCGAGGGACCCCTCCCTGGGTCCCCTATTGCCAACCAAAAAAGAAAACTTAAATAATTCCCCATTCTCCATGAGACTATCAGTGTTTGTCAGGTGACGTATCACTCGCAAAAGCTGCACTGCTTTACAGTGCACTAAACCAAACACATGAAGAATGCTCCCTGCTCGCTCTACCCTCTGTCTGACTGTGAGTGTGTGTGTGTGTGTGTGTGTGTGTGTGTGTGTGTGTGTGTGTGTGTGCGTGTGTGTGTGTGTGTGCATCAGGGTGAAGCCCTGCCCAAGAAGAAGAAGAGGAGAACATTTGACAGCGACGCAGTACAGACTGAAACATAAATCAGATAAATCATCACCAATTTTATATGAAAAGCGACCTTAGATGACTTCTGTTGTGATTTGGGGCTGATATATGAAATTAAAAAAAAATTGATTTCACTCTTGGGGAATCTTATTTTCAGGGGTGCACCCCTGGTATAATGCTAGGGAAACCCTGCAAAATATTCAAAATAGACAATATCTAGTCATATATCACAATACCGATAAGATATTGATAAGATATAAGATATTTCTCAGCCCTGTACCTCATGATGTGATTGTAATTATTATCATTATTATTATTACATACTTTTTTTGAATAACATACTATACTATGACGTTTTTTTCATTTGTGGACGACATACTATACCGTGAGATTTGACATAATTTACTATGAAATTTGTATCATTATTGGAAAACCTACTATACTGTGACATTTTTAAATAGATTTAAATGATATATTATACAATGACGTTTTTCTAATTTGTTGAACAAAATACTATTACGGTTTTCTCATTTTTTTTTGCCCACACACTATACTATGACATTTTTATCAGTTTTTGGATGACATACTATAGTATGACATTTTTTATCATTTTCTGGAGAGCATACTATACTAGGATGTTTTTACCATTTTTGAATAACAAAGTAAACGCTGACGTTTTTGTCATCTTTTAAACGACATGCCGTACTATAAAGTTTTTATCGTTCTTTGAACAACATACTGTACTATGATGTTTTAAAATTTTTTGGACAACATACTGTTCTATAACTTCTTTTTATTTTCAATTTTTGAATGACATAATACTACTATGTATATATTTTAAACATACTATACTTTGACGTTTTTATCATTTTTTTGATGACATACTAAACTATGACGCTTTCATCTTTTTTTGATGACATACTATACAACAACATTATTATTATTTTTTGGACGACATACCATACTGTTTCTATCGTAACATACTGTACTATGATGTTTTCAATTTTTTTTGGACAACATACTATTCTATCCTTTTTTTTTCAATTTTTGAACGACATAATATACTTTGACATTTCCATCACACTTTGGAGGATGTACTATAGTATGACATTTATTTATATTTGGAAGACAGTGTACTATGATGTTTTTGTCATTTTTTGGAAGACTTATTATACTATGACATTTTTATGATTTTTTGGATGACCTACTATATTTTGACTTTTTTATCATATTGTGGATGAGATACTATACTACGATGTTTTTAGTATTTTTTGGATGACATACTGTACTATGAAATTTTAAAATTTTTTGGATGACATAATGTACTGATGATTTTACCATTTTTTGGACAACATAATGTACTATGCGTTTTTTTTCCATTTTTGAATGACATGCTATACTATGACATTTTTATCATTTTTTTGTATGACATACTACACTGACATTTTTTTATGGGTTTTTTGAATGACATACTATACGGCAATGTTTTTGGGCCATTTTGGGACATTGTTGAAGACATACTGCACTATGCAGTTTTTTTCAGTTGTGTTTGACAACAAACTATACTATGATGTTTGGGGTCTTTTTCGATGACATACTAATTTGTGACAGTTTTGGGCCATTTTAGGTCATTTTTAAAGACATACCTTACTAAAACGTTTTAGGGTGGTTTTCGATGACATACTGTACTATGACATTTCGGGGTTATTTTTGATGATATATTATACTATGAGATCTTTGGGCCATTTTGGGTCATTTTTTTATGACATACTATACTAGGACAGTTTTGGGCCATTTTGGGTCATTTGTCAAACGACATACTATACAAGGTCGTTTGTGGGCCATTTTATAATATTATAATAATAACTTTTTTTATATAGCAAAACACAGGTTTACAAAGTGCATTGACAGAAAGGAAAAACAGAATGAAAGACCCAAACACAGAGGAATCCCAAAACACATGCAGATAAACAAAACAACAGCATATATATACATATATATACATACATATAAACATATACATATACATACACACAAACACGCACAAACAAACACGCACGCATGCACACACACACATACAACTTTTGGTGTTGGTGTTGGATTGTTAAATGTAGATTGCACTACATTCCTTTTACTTGAATGAAACAAACTTTATATCAGACTGTAAAACACAGATTACCAGTTAAGACTGGACTATTTTTGTTGGGGAATAATGCTCTGCAGTGTATACCCTGCCGTGATTGAAGATGATTAAATAAAATATTGAAATATAAATGACAAAATGTTATTTTTAGGTAAATTCGTTGTTATATTAATCGAGTAATAAAAAGATAATAGTTAGATCAATTAAAAAAAAATTAATAGATCAATCGATAAAAAAAATAATCAGCCCTACATACTATATTATGATGTTTTTTAGCCATTTGGGGTCATTTTTGTCAACATACTATACAACAAAAAAAGACAAAATTTGAGATGATGAAAAAAGGGCTGAAAACTACATACTATAGCATGTCAATACATGACAAAGTATAGTATGTGGCTAGGGCTGCACCTAACGATTATTTTTTTATCGAATAATCAATCGATTTTTTTTTATTAATCAATCGATTATTTTTTAAATTGATCTTACTATTATTTTTTTTTATTACTTGATTAATATAACAACGAATTTACCGAAAATAAAACATCATCGCCAGAGCACGACTGAGAGCTGGCATCAAGAAGGCTGAGAGGAGACATCAGCAGAGACTGGCAAGAGACCTTAACAGCAACAGCACTAAAGACATGTGGCAGGTCTTTCAAAATGTCACAGGCTACAAAAGCAGGAGCGCCCCCATCATATGTGAGGCCATGCTGCCGGACAAGCTGAACACATTTTATGCTCGCTTTGACATCCTCAATAAGGACTCAGCTGTGAAGTCTACTCTGCCTCCAGAGACCCGGCCGATGTGAGAAAATTCCTGCTGAGAGTGAATATAAAAAAGTCCGCCGGCCCCAACAACATTCCTGGACGTGTACTAAAAACTTGTCCCATCAACTTGTTAATCTCTTAAGTGACATTTTCAACATCTCACTCTCACCATAGTCTGTTCCCTTCTGCTTCAAGACAGCCATCATCATTCCTGCACCTAAAAAGTCTACTGTGTCTAGTCTTAATGACTACCGTCCTGTGGCTCCTATCCCCATCCTGATCAATGTTTAAAGAAACGACATTTTAGCATGGAATGTCGAAAAAACATGCAAAAACATCATAATATAGCATGTAGGAAAACTGACCAAAACGTCATACTATAATATTTCGAAAAATGTCAAAATGTGAACTGGCAAAAAAAAGGGCTGACAGCCACATAGTATAGCATGTTAAGAAACGTCATAGTATAGAATGATTTTAAAAAATGTCCAAAAACATCATAATATAGCATGTTGAGACATGTCATAGTATAGAATCATGAAAACACATCCAAAAACATCATAATATAGCAGGTCAAAAAAATGACCGGAAACACCATACTATAGAATGTTGAAAAATGCCACAATATGACATATCCAAAAAACAGCTGAAAACTACATAGTATAGCATGTCGAGACACATCATACTATAGAATGACGAAAAAAAACGCCTAAAAACATCATAATATAGCATGTTGGAAAAATTACCAAAAATGCCATAGTATAGTATGGCGAAAAATGTCAAAATATGACATGTCGAAAAAACAGCTAAAAACCACATGAAATAGAATCTTGAGACACATCATAGCATAGAATGATGAGAAAACCTCCAAAAACATCATAATATAGCATGTCGAAAAAAAGGCAAAATATGACGTCTTAAAAACAGCTGAAAACCCCATAGTATAGCACATCGAGACACATCATAGTATAGAATGTTTAAAAAACATCCAAAAACATCACAATATAGCATGTTGAAAAAAAACGACCAGAAACGCCACACTATAGAAGAATAGTATAGAATGACGAAAAAAATGTCCAAAAACATCATAATAAAACATGTCGAAAAAATGAACGAAAATGTCATAATATACTATGTTGAAAAATGTAAAAATGTGACATGTCCAAAAAACAGCTGAAATCCAAGTAAAATAGCATGTTGAGACACATCATAGTATAGAATGATGAAAAAAAATGGCCAAAAGCATCATAATATAGCATGTCAAAAAAAACCAACCAAAGACGCCATACTCTAGTATGTCGAAAAATGTCAAAATATGACATGTCCAAAAAACTGCTGAAAAGAACATAACATAGCATGCTGAAATATGTCATACTTTAGAATGTTTAAAAACATGGCCAAAAACATCATCATATAGCATGTTGAAAAAACGACCATAAATGACGTTATAGTTTGCCGAAAAATGTCAAAATGTGACATGTAAAAAACAGCTAAAAACCACATAAAATAACATTTCAAGATACGTCATAGTATAGAATGTTGAAAAGAAAAACGGCGAAAAAAACAATCAAAAACATCATAGTATAGTACGTCAAAACACGTCATAGCATAGTATGTAGAAAATATAGCCAAAACGTCACAATATGACATGTCAAAAGAACTTTGGAAAACGTAATAGTGTCATGTTTTTGGTTGTTTTTTTACCACATAGTGGGTTCATTTTTGATGACATACTATACCATGATGTTTTTGGGCCGTTTTCAGTCATTTTTGATGGCATACCAAACTATGAAGTTTTGGGGTCATTTTTGAGGACATGGTATACCATGATGTTTTTGAGCGATTTTCGGTTATTTTTGACGATATATTATACCATGCCATTTTGGGTCATTTTTGGACAACATACTTTACTATGGCGTTTTTATCATGTTTGGGACGACATATACTATAAAGTTTTATTATGACGTTTTAATTATTTTTTTAACATTTGACACTGACATTTTTATGATGTCTTGAACGACAAGTATACTAAGACTTTTATTTAAATAATTTTTTAATCTCAAATTTAATTTTTAATTATTCTTTTAATAGACCCACGATATTATGACATTTTCATCATTTTTTCAATGACATATT
>NW_024641574.1:0-531 GCF_008729295.1 Plectropomus leopardus
CACAGTTGTAGAGGAAGATGATGGGATGAGAGGTTGTGCCAAATAAAGTCAAAAAATTACATTAAAACAGGGCCTAAACTGAATCTGGTCTTGAACACAAACTCAAACAAAACCTCACTCTCTTATCTAAATACAAGCTTAACCAAAAATAAATACAGAGTTGGCACCAAACCTAAAACCTGGTGTTTTTAGCAGCATTTAACACCACCCCCAGCAGCTCCAGCAGGCAGAGACCCGATCACTGCAGGTAAGGTCCTTTTATGAGCCAGTCCTGGGTGTTATTGGCCAGTCTGGGAGTCCCCACACTACATAGGTGCAGGCCAATCAGGTTGAAAGCACCTGAGAGCAGAGGAGGAGGGAGACAAAACCAGGGGGGGAAAGACACACACAAACACAACTGCACTGTGCCCCAGCTGTTTTCAGCAGTTTTGGGAACGTCAAATTTTGGCATTTTTGCCTTACTATAGTCTTGGATTGTTGGTCGCATTTTCAAAATGCAAAATAATGCTGTTTTTGGCTCTTTTTGCAACT
>NW_024641575.1:0-228 GCF_008729295.1 Plectropomus leopardus
CAGATTAAGAGTTTACATTTAACATATGACAAGTGTTTGAGGCCCAAAGATGTCAGAATATCAATTATTTCATAAAAAGCAAAGACTCAGTGTAGGATAGATAGATAGATAGATAGATAGATAGATAAATAGATAGATAGATATAAATAAAAGAAAACTTACTGTTTACAGGTCTGAATCCTGAAAAACACACAAGAGAATTATTAAATGTGATTACAAATCAAGAAT
>NW_024641576.1:0-685 GCF_008729295.1 Plectropomus leopardus
GTTTTTTCAACTGGTCATTCTAAAATAGCTTCAACATGCTGTTCGATTACTTTTTTCAGCATTTGGAGCAATGACTTTTTGACCATTTTTCCCTGTGCTATAGTATGACTTTTTTCGCCAATCTATACTTTGACCTAAAACCCTCAAAATATTAACTTTTTGGATTATTTTTTCTACTGGTTAAACTATAAATAGCCTCAACATGCTGTTCGATGACTTTTTTCAACATTTGGAGCGATCACTTTTTTGACCATGTTTCCCTGTGCTATAGTATGACTTTTTTCGCCAATCTATACCTTTACCTAAATTTATTAAAATATTGACTTTTTGGACAGTTTTTTCAGTAGGCTATACTATAAACAACCTTGGCACGCTGTTCGATGACTTTTTTCAGCATTTGGAGCGATCACTTTTTAGACCATTTTTCCCTGTGCTATAGTATGACTTTTTTCACCAAACTGTACTTTGACCTAAACCAATCAAAATATTGACTTTTTGGACAGTTTTTTCACTAGGCTGTACTATAAACAACCTCAACGTGCTGTTCTATGACTTTTTTCAGCATTTGGAGCGATCACTTTTTTGACCATTTTTCCCTGTGCTATAGTATGACTTTTTTCGCCAATCTATACTTTGATCTAAAACCCTCAAAATATTAACTTTTTGGATTATTTTGTCTACTGGT
>NW_024641577.1:0-218 GCF_008729295.1 Plectropomus leopardus
TCAAAAAATGACGTATCTCAAAAATGACTAGAAACTGCTTTAAACCTTATTAAATAGTGTGTTGAGACATGCCATAGCAACGAAAGTTGCAAAAACGGCCAAAAACACCATAATTTGGCATGTCGAGAAAAAATGACCCAAAAAGCAAGGCTATAGTATGGCAAAATGTCAAAAAATGGCATGTCTCAAAAATGACTAGAAACTGCTTTAAACCTCAT
>NW_024641578.1:0-213 GCF_008729295.1 Plectropomus leopardus
ACTCTAATTTTTTCAAAGTAAACGCTTCGGACCCCGCGGGACACTCAACTAAGAGCATCGAGGGGGCGCCGAGAGGCAGGGGCTGGGACAGACGGTAGCTCGCCTCGCGGCGGACCGACAGCTCGATCCCGAGATCCAACTACGAGCTTTTTAACTGCAGCAACTATAAGATACGCTATTGGAGCTGGAATTACCGCGGCTGCTGGCACCAGA
>NW_024641579.1:0-239 GCF_008729295.1 Plectropomus leopardus
ATCGAAAGTTGATAGGGCAGACATTCGAATGAGACGTCGCCGCCACGCGGGCCAGCGATCGGCTCGAGGTTATCTAGAGTCACCAAAGCGGCCGGGGCACCCCGAGGGGCGACCCCGCATGGGTTTTAGGGCTGATAAATGCACGCATCCCCGGAGGTCAGCGCTCGTTGGCATGTATTAGCTCTAGAATTGCCACAGTTATCCAAGTAACGTTGGAGCGATCAAAGGAACCATAACTG
>NW_024641580.1:0-409 GCF_008729295.1 Plectropomus leopardus
GCGTGCTGAGACACGCCATAGCATTAGAACTAGCAAAAATGTCAAAAAACTCCATAATATGGCATGTCGAAAAAATGACCAAAAAAGAAAGGCTATAGTATGGCAAAAACGTCAAAAGATGACAAGTCACCAAAACAACTAGAAACACCTCAAAACAGCATAAAAACACGTGCTGAGACACGCCATAGCATTAGAACTAGCAAAAACGTCCAAAAACTCCATAATATGGCATGTCGAAAAAATGACCAAAAGAGCAAGGCTATAGTATGGAAAAATTGTCAAAAAATGACGTCCAACAAACAACTAGAAATACCTCAAAACAGCATAAAAATATGTGCTGAGACACGCCATAGCATTAGAATTTGCAAAAACGTCCAAAAACTCCATAATATGGCATGTCGAAAAAATG
>NW_024641581.1:0-221 GCF_008729295.1 Plectropomus leopardus
TCCACACCGTCACTCCACCAACCTAGTTCATCAAGGAAAGCATTTAATACCACCCCCAGCAGCTCCAGCAGGCAGAGACCCAATCACTGCAGGTAAGGTCGTTTTATAAGACAGTCCTGGATGTTATTGGCCAGTCTGGGAGTCCCCACACTACATAGGTGCAGGCCAATCAGGTTGATGGCACCTGAGAGCAGAGGAGGAGGGAGACAAAACCAGGGGGG
>NW_024641582.1:0-373 GCF_008729295.1 Plectropomus leopardus
AGATGGTGGGTGGGTGAGAGAGAAAGAGAGAGAATGACAGAGCGAGATGTTAGCAGAGGAAGAGCAAGAGCTGTGTGTGGTAGTGTGTAACAGAAAAAACCAAGAGCCGTTTTGTGTTTTATTCACCTACAACACAGTGTGACTTAATGTTTCTGTTGCTGTGTGTGTGTGTGTGTGTGTGTGTGTGTGTGTGTGTGTGTGTGTGTGCGCGCATGCGCGCGTGTGTGTGTATTTGTCTGTGAAATATGATTGTGCAATCCCAGGTGATTCACCCTCTTTACAATTTATGTATTTCAGCCGCAGCCTCGGTTAGGATCCTCCCAGATGACAGACACTATCCTATCCAGCCAAATAATCCCATTACACACACACA
>NW_024641583.1:0-394 GCF_008729295.1 Plectropomus leopardus
GGTGTAGGTCTGACTGTATAATCTGACTGTATATGTCTGACTGTATAATCTGACTGTATATGTCTGACTGTATATGTTTGACTATATTCTGACTGTATATTCTGATGATATGTTTCTGAATGTATATTCTGACTGTAGATTCTGATTGTATATGTCTGACTGTATGTTCTGACTGTATATATCTGAATGTATATGTCTGAATGTATAATCATGGTCCTGGTTGCGCTGATGCTGTGATCCTGCCTTTGGACACCTCCCTATCAACACGTGCATGAGACTGTTATCATCTCCCTCAACATCATCAGAGTGCAATTAATGATTTCACACCTACCGTTATTGTAATATGACATGCATCTGTGTCTATTATTGCTGTGCCTCTCTCCCCCTCTCTCCT
>NW_024641584.1:0-6633 GCF_008729295.1 Plectropomus leopardus
TATTATTATTATTATATTTATATTAAATTAATATATTAGTACTTATTATATTATATTATTATATTTTTTTTTTCCCTCTGACGGTAGTGTCCGTCCCACCTGATGGACGGGCGAAAATGTGAAAATCCAATGATCATGTCAGTTGTAATAGTTGCTGGCTGTGATAAATCATTTGATTTTGACAATTAAAATAAATATATATATAAGGCTTATCGCTATTTATTCATTAGGACCAAAGCCTTTGTATATGGGGCATCCACTCTACCAGGTGAGCTACTGGGCGCCCCACTTTTAGCAATTTTTAAAGAAAACATGCTCGTTTTATATTTGTAAAATATTTTTGTGAGTTTGGAAATTTTTTTTGTATTTATGGAAGTCGCTTTACAGATTATACATTTATTTTTTTTGTCTTTGCCACACAAATGATTATTAAACACGTCTCTGCATAGTCGAATATCGAGGTCCACAAAGAAACCTCCAGGGATCAAAGAGGTGAATGAAAGACGTCTATGGGTATTATGCATAGGAATAAAAGCATTAGGAAGCGTGTTTTCATGTCGGTGGCTATTTACGATCAATATCTTGTATATCAGGTGAAGGCCTTGAAAGAGAAGATAGAAGCAGAAAGAGGAAAAGACAACTTTCCTGTATCTGGGCAGAAGCTCATATACGCCGGAAAAATCCTGCAAGATGAAAAACCTATTAAAGAGTACAACATCGATGAGAAGAGCTTTGTTGTAGTGATGGTTTCAAAGGTGAGACGGTGGTATCTGAACTTTTCTGAGCTCATCTATATTTTCATTATTAAGTTGCGCCTTCTAACAGCAGCTTCTTTTGAAATGGCTAAAGGCTAAACCCGCAGCTGCCGCCTCGCCTCCGGCCTCAGAGGCACCCAAACCCCCTGTACAGGACTCTGGCTCCACATCAACAGCTGTCCCGGCCGCAGCCCCGGCCCCAGCCCCGGCCCCAACCCCAGCAGCTGTCCCCACTCCCTCCGAGGAGGCCAAAGAGGAGCCAAGTGCCGCAGCCACAGAACCGCAACAACCAGCCAGGTACAACCCGCCTGTTAAACAGCATATAATGTCGTTTAAATGATTTATTTTGGTGTCCTGGAGAGAGCCGGGAGTATTGCTGGGTTAATTATTTGTTTGAATCCGCAAAAATGTATAAATGAAATTGTAGGCTGTTATTTGACGAACGTGAATGGAAACTTGTTGTGTTCACGCTAGACAAAGGATGGATTTTTGTTTTAGAAAGAAACTTCACTGATTTGGGACTTCTTTGCAAGTGAAATATTTACAGCAGATTTTGTTTTCCCTGCTCTACTTAAAACGAACCGAGCCGTGAATTCTGTGAACCGTTACCATTCTGTCAACCTACATGCAGAATATATGGAGTATGTGGTTCAGTCAGTGGTTACCATTCGAGACAGATTTAACCTCCATTCACTTAAATATCTAAACAAGGATTTTCATATCAACACAGTAAGTAATCTATAATGTGGCACATTATTTGATTAATGGATAACTAATTTCAGTTGTCACCAGTGTCTGCTGCTCTGCTCATCACCTTAAAGTGACATTAATGTTGTTGTCGTTTGTCACCTTTGTGTCGTGTAGCTCCAGCGGCGGGGGTCAGGGCCTGGACGCCTCCTCAGCGCTCGGTATGAAACACATGACTTGCACGCTGTGCAGTAGCTGCTCCCTGTTGTTGAATGTAAAATTTCAGACAGTTAAACAAAATTATAAATACAAACCCCAATTCCAATGAAGTTGGGAAGTTGTGTAAAACATACATAAAAACAGAATACAATGATTTGCAAATCCCTTTCAACCTATATTCAATTGAATACACTACAAAGACGAGATATTTAATGTTCAAACTGATAAACTTTATTGTTTTTTGGCAAATATTCACTCATTTTGATTTGATGCCTTCAACAAGTTCCAAAGAAGCTTTGAACATTAAATATCTGGTCTTTGTAGTGTATTCGTTTGAATATAGGTTGAAAAGGATTTGCAAATTATTGTATTCTGTTTTCATTTACGTTTTAAACAACGTCCCTGTTTCGTTGGAATTGGGGTTCGTAGATTAATATCACAGCAGTAAAGGTGTTGTTGTGTAAAACTTGTGTCATTTTATTTGCGGTGCCAGAAATTGTTGGTGCTGTGAGTCAGTCTTCACAGGCTGCAGTGAGATACATACTGTTTCTATATTTAGGCTGCGACAAAAGCGCGCCGTCCCTTATTGTGGTACCACAGAGAGCCATGGGGATTCCTGTCGGGTCCACTCAGAGATCATATACTCACCTATAGAGAATTTAATGCAGTCCTGCTGCTATTTAGGGCCAATGTTATGAACTGTGTGTATGATTTAAAGGTTCACTTCTTTGCTTATTTCTCATATTTGTTGTCTGACCTTTAAATAGGACAAGTCACTCCTCAGTGGTGACTTCAGGCTTAGTGACTCTATTTCTATAGTAATATAAACCTTGAAAACAACAATCTTTTTTTCTCCAATTATTTTCAGTTGGTTGTTTTATGTTGATTTTTGAGTAAGAAAGTTAAGAATAATATTTAATTTGTTTTGTTCTTTTTTTATTTTGTTTTATTTTGTTGGTAGTTGCCTGATTAATTAGTGAATTCATTTTTATCTTTCATTACTTATATTAATGTAGTTTCATTTTTGTATTGCCATTAACATTTGTAGTTTTTTTTTTTATTTGTTCACTTATTGATTTTATTGATTATTATTGATTTTATCACTGTTACGTTGTCTTGGACCCCAGGAAGACTAGTTTGTGACCGAGGCGTCAGCTCATGGGAATCCTCATAATAAACAATAAATAAGGAGTTATCCAGCATGGTGAATTTATATGCATATATGTGTCCCCAGCCAGCAGCTGGCGTCAGGTGCAGTCAGGTTCGTGTCTACCTCCGTCACAGCAAAAACATTTATCTTAAACTTCATTTTTTAAAACTGATTCAGAAAATGCCTCCACATGTGCTCTGCAGAGGAGCTACAGCTGGTAGTTTCCAAATGAATGGATTTCAATTTGAAATATGCAGTCCAATCATTTAAGAACAAAACAACACATTTCTGTAAGGTTTGTAATGTAAAGTGCTATATTTAAAAAAAAAAAAAAAAGCCCAAAAGTTGGGAACTTAATATATAAGATACTTAAGATGACGAGTAATTAGAAAAACAATTTACTGTTTGTTTCCTTTTGACCATCGGCATCAAGATGTAACTTTGCAAATACACAAAATGTGCAGCGTTAGTAAGTTGTGTGTGTTTTCAGTGACTGGAGCCGAGTACGAGGCCATGCTCACAGAGATCATGTCTATGGGCTACGAAAGGGAGCGAGTGGTGGCCGCACTACGGGCCAGTTTCAACAACCCCCACAGAGCTGTGGAGTACCTCCTCAATGTGAGTCTCACACACGTTTTATATCACAAATTACATCTGAAAAGCAGAAATAACTAGAGGAGACATCCGAAGGACAAAGTGTTATCTTGCAATGTTAAGGAAAGTGAAAAATTATCTGTGTATTTACCTTAGAATTTGGATCCGCTCCAAAAATTGAATGATTTCTTCCTCGGCCCAGGCTGCACCCATCCACCAAGTTTTCTGAAAATCAGGCCTGTAGTTTTTTGTAATCCTGCAGACAAAAACCAAAAACCAGATAAAAGTCCCACATTGTCACAATCAATGTTGCTGCTAATCATTGACATATCCCAGACTGTCAGCAGGAAAAAAGAAAAAAAAATCGACTTTGCATGTAATATATTGAAAATAATTAAAAAAAATTTCATCTTAAAACATAGTGGCATCATGACAAAGGCCTGTCATTTAAAGGGTTAAAATTCTGAACATTAATGAGTATTTGATAGTTATGATTAAGACTGATGAACTCAATGAAAGTAGGAAATAATATTTACATATAATATTTTAAGCACATTTTGTGTGTTGAGTGATGCGAGTGTGTGATATTAAAGTTGAGGGTTACAGTACGTGTAAATACTCTAACGGGAGCCAAATGATCATTTAGCAGCTGACCTCAGTGACTGCAACTCTATTTTAATCTGTGTGTGTGTGTGTTTGGGCATCGTGCAGACAGTGTGTGTGATTGACGGCTGTATTGTTGTGTTTGCAGGGTATCCCCAGCAGCCCGGTCCAGGAGAGTAATCCCCCGGCCCAGGCCCCCGCGTCTGGACCCACAGAAGCCCCGTCTCTAGCAGAGGGTGAGGCACGCAACGCACTCCAGTACAAAAATACATGCAGTCAGTATGTCTGTCTCACATGAAAACAGAACCAGAGGGTGCTAGTATCCATGCTGCAAAGTCTGAAGGAGGCCGTGACATTTACTGATAAATCACAATAGTTTTATGATGAATCATCACCTGCCAGTGACTCTGTGACTCATCAGTCACGGGATGTGTCTGTCGAGGTCGTGTGTACACTGTTGTTAGACCTTTTAGTCGCCACCCAACATTTAGCTTTGATTTCTCACGCTGTGGAGATTTTCTGTCTCGTATTTTGATTTGATTAAGGCATTTTGTTTAGTACGATGAGAGCTGCAACAATTACTCAATAATTGATAGGTCGATAATTTTTTTTTCTTTCTAATTTATGTTAATTCTCAAAAGAGAGTAGTTTTTTTGGTTTGGTTTGTTTGTCAGCAGGATAACAGAAAAACTTCAGGCCCAGTTTTCGTGAAACTTGCTGGAGGGATGCAGCATGAGGCAAAGAAGAGCCGATTCACATAGCAAATACACTATTTTCTTTCTCACTTTCAAAACATTACAAAATACAATATGTAGCCTTAGAGAGACCTTACAGAGAAATACCAAACATTTGATGGTTTCAGGTTCTTTTAAAAACGAACCTGACTTTTTAAAAAAAGTACACTTGCAAACTTTTTTAGGCGGCTAACTAATCTTGGCAGCGTTTGCTCAGCTCTGCTCCATTTCAATGTACGTGATTTTCTACACAGGTGTCATTGTAAATAAACTTTGGATACTGTCGATAGTAAATTGAATGTAAACAGAACGAGACGTTTGATGACATCACCACATACGCTGTTTCATGCTGATGTTTAAAGCACCTCTGAAAACACAAAGTAGCAGCTACACTCAGCTCGGTCTGGCCTTCATACGCGAGTTCAGCGTGAAACAGCAGAAAATTAATTTTTGCAGAGTGATGAGGAAGACACGTAGAGAAGATTTCTAAAGATATATAAAGATTTGTAAAGATTTATCTATGTGATGTGAAAGATTTAATTGTGAAAGATTAAATTCCCTCTCACATTACCGGTTCTTGTCTCCAGGAGAGAACCCACTTGCATTCCTGCGCACTCAGCCTCAGTTCCTGCACATGAGACAGGCCATCCAGCAGAACCCGGCGATGCTACCAGCTCTGCTCCAGCAGCTAGGCAGAGAGAACCCTCAGCTCCTACAGGTAACCCTCAGCTCCTACAGGTAACCCTCAGCTCCTACAGGTAACCCTCAGCTCCTACAGGTAACCCTCAGCTCCTACAGGTAACCCTCAGCTCCTACAGGTAACCCTCAAGTCATAAACTTAATTCGAAGTAAAAGTCTTAAAAAGTCGAAAATGTGTTTTTGCACAGGAACGCTGGTCAAACCGGACTCACCTGGATTTAGTTTGGTTTACAAATTCATGTTTTTGTTCACTCAAAGTCTTCATTTGTCAGATAATAAACTTTACCTCCGTCTTCTCCTGCAGCAAATCAGTCAGCATCAGGAGCTCTTCATCCAGATGCTGAACGAGCCGGTGGGAGAGGGAGGAGAGGCGCCGGAGGTGGGAGAGATGGGAGCAGCGGGGGAGGAGGGCGCGCCCGTCAACTACATCCAGGTTACACCTCAGGAGAAGGAAGCGATCGAAAGGGTGAGTCACCGACGAGTCTTTGAATTTTAGAAACAGAAACAGAAATTAAAATATATAATATCAAAAATATATATGAGCCTTTATTTAATCAGGTAAATGTTATTTGTAAACACATACACATTATTTTTAAACAATCATAAATTCTAATAAAGCAATATAATACAACAGTGAGTCAATTAAAACAAGTGAAAAAAAAAAATTAAAATACCAAGAAAACACAGATGAAAAACCAGTTTTTCCATTTTCTGAAATCGGATTCTGAATTTTTATTTTTGATGATGAAATTAAAATGAAATAAGTAGTTGTATTTTGTTTTTTTTTGTCAGGCCTAAAAGTACTCTGACCAGAATAGATACTAAAAATTCATTTTTTCTGTTAATTAAGAAATAAAAAGTTTCTGCTCTGTTTTTCTGTCGGCACAGTTAAAAGCGTTGGGTTTCCCCGAGGCGCTGGTGATCCAGGCCTATTTCGCCTGCGAGAAGAACGAGAACCTGGCGGCCAACTTCCTCCTGAACCAGGGACTGGAGGACGACTGAGCGGCGCCGCCTCCCTGCTTCTCCCCCCTGCCTCCCCCCCTTCAGCTCAGCGGAAAGACTGCACCCCCGATTTACTGTACAGACACCGACCTCGGCTCCGCCCGGCGGGAGGGGAGGACGGGGGAGAGCGGGCGGGGGGGCGGGACGGGGCGGGGCGAGTGAAAAGTACACAAAGTGGAGGTTGTGTGCG
>NW_024641585.1:0-418 GCF_008729295.1 Plectropomus leopardus
CCTCCCCGAGTCGGGAGTGGGTAATTTGCGCGCCTGCTGCCTTCCTTGGGTGTGGTAGCCGTTTCTCAGGCTCCCTCTCCGGAATCGAACCCCGATTCCCCGTTACCCGTGGTCACCATGGTAGGCACAGAAAGTACCATCGAAAGTTGATAGGGCAGACATTCGAATGAGACGTCGCCTCCACGAGGGCCAGCGATCGGCTCGAGGTTATCTAGAGTCACCAAAGCGGCCGGGGCACCCCGAGGGGCGACCCCGCATGGGTTTTAGGTCTGATAAATGCACGCATCCCCGGAGGTCAGCGCTCGTTGGCATGTATTAGCTCTAGAATTGCCACAGTTATCCAAGTAACGTTGGAGCGATCAAAGGAACCATAACTGCGAATGGCTCATTAAATCAGTTATGGTTCCTTTGATCGCTC
>NW_024641586.1:0-293 GCF_008729295.1 Plectropomus leopardus
CACATTAAATAGCATGCTGAAACACGCCATAGCATTGAAAGATACAATAATAGCCAAAAACACGATGATTTGGTATGTGGAAAAAATGACCCCAAAAGCAAGGCTATAGTATGGCAAAAATGTCCAAAAATGGCATGTCCCAAAAACAGCTGAAAACAGCTTAAAAACACATTAAATAGCGCGCTGAAACACGCCATAGCATTGAAAGATACAACAATAGCCAAAAACACGATGATTTGGTATGTTGAAAAAATGACCCAAAAAGCAAGGCTATAGTATGGCAAAAATGTCCA
>NW_024641587.1:0-375 GCF_008729295.1 Plectropomus leopardus
CTTAATCATGGCCCCAGTTCAGAGAGAAAACCCACAAAATAGAACCGGAGTCCTATTCCATTATTCCTAGCTGCGGTATTCAGGCGACCGGGCCTGCTTTGAACACTCTAATTTTTTCAAAGTAAACGCTTCGGACCCCGCGGGACACTCAGCTAAGAGCATCGAGGGGGCGCCGAGAGGCAGGGACTGGGACAGACGGTAGCTCGCCTCGCGGCGGACCGTCAGCTCGATCCCGAGATTCAACTACGAGCTTTTTAACTGCAGCAACTTTAAGATACGCTATTGGAGCTGGAATTACCGCGGCTGCTGGCACCAGACTTGCCCTCCGATTGATCCTCGTTAAAGGATTTAAAGTGTACTCATTCCAATTACAGG
>NW_024641588.1:0-372 GCF_008729295.1 Plectropomus leopardus
AAAAACGCCATACTATAGCTCAGGGAAAAAAGGTCAAAAAAGTAATCCTTCGAAACGCTGATAAAAGTCACTGAACAGCATGTTGAATCTGTTTATAGTGTAATTTGTCAAAAAAAAGGTCTAAAAAGTCAATATTTTCAGTGTTTTAGGCCAAAGTTTAGTATGGAGAAAAAACGCTATACTATAGCTCAGGAAAAAATGGTCAAAAAGAAATCTCTCCAAATGCTGATAAAACTGATAAAAAAGCATGTTCGGGCTGTTTATAATGTATTCTGATGGAGAAAAACGCCATACTATAGCTCAGGGAAAAATGTTCAAAAAAGTCATCTCTGCAAATACTAAAAGAATCATTGAACAGCATGTTCAGGCTGT
>NW_024641589.1:0-368 GCF_008729295.1 Plectropomus leopardus
ATGGTGTTCAATGACTTTTTTCAGTATTTGGGGGGATCACTTTTTTGACCTTTTTTCCCTGACCTATAATATGGCGTTTTTGTCCACACTTAACTTTGGCCTCAAACACTCAAAATATTGACTTTTTAGACCTTTTTTTCAACAAATTACTCTATAAAATGCCCAAACATGCTGTTCTGTGACTTTTTTCAGCGTTTCGAAAGATCACTTTTTTGACCTTTTTTCCCTGAGCTATAGTATGGACTTTTACTCCATACTAAACTTTGGCCTAAAACGCTCAAAATATTGACTTTTTAGACCATTTTTGTCAACAGGCTATACTATGAACAGCCTGAACATGCTGTTCAATGACTTTTTTCAGTATTTGG
>NW_024641590.1:0-374 GCF_008729295.1 Plectropomus leopardus
GAAAAACGCCATACTATAGCTCAGGGAAAAAAGATCAAAAAAGTGATGTTTCGAAACGCTGAAATAAGTCACAGAACAGCATGTTCGGGCTCTTTATAGTGTAATCTGTTGAAAAATGGTCTAAAAAGTCAATATTTTGAGCATTTCAGGCCAAAGTTTAGTATGGAGAAAAACGCCATACTAAAGCTGAGGGAAAAATGTTCAAAAAAGTGATCTCTGCAAATACTAAAAGAGTCATTGAACAGCATGTTCAGGCTGTTTATAGTATAGCCTGTTGAAAAAATGGTCTAAAAAGTCAATATTTTGAGCGTTTTAGGCCAAAGTTTAGTATGGAGAAAAACGCCATACTATAGCTCAGGGAAAAAAAGGTTAAA
>NW_024641591.1:0-297 GCF_008729295.1 Plectropomus leopardus
CTGTAGTCTGTTGAAAAAATCAACTAAAGACTCAATATTTTGAGCATTTTAAGCCAAAGTTTCGTAGGGAGAAAAATGCCATACTATAGCTCAGGAAAAAAAAGGTCAAAAAGTAATGTCTCCAAATACTGAAAAAAGTCATAGAACAGCATGTTCAGGCTGTTAATAGTGTAAACTGTTGAAAAAATGGTCAAAAAAGTCAATATTTTGAGCATTTGAGGCGAAAGTTTAGTAGGGAGAAAAACGCCATACTATAGCTCAGGGAAAAAAGGTCAAAAAAGTGATCTTTCGAAACAC
>NW_024641592.1:0-565 GCF_008729295.1 Plectropomus leopardus
TATAGCGCAACTGCGATAGAAAAAGATCATAAATCGTGTAACCGGGTACACGTCGGTTAGAAGTCCTGTTTACATGTGTAGAAAAAATTGTAAACATTGACACCCCTAGTTCCCACGGTCAAAAAAAATCTGGGAAAGTAATAGAGTTTCATAATCACATTTTCCAGGCCTGGAAAAGTTATGGAATTTTGTTTTGTCTAATGCAGTTGTTACTGTGGATAACCTTTTACCCGATGTTATTTAACAGCAAATTCATTTTTGGTAGCTGTTAAAGTAATGTAGCTGTAATATGCATCAATGTGTGACACCTTTTGTTAACTATCATGTACATTTCTTCATCGTCTCCCTGCATTCAGTCTCTCTCTTCATGCCAGCTGATGTTGTGTTTCAATAGAGTTTGAATCTGTTATGTTTGAAAAACGTTGGGCAAGTGGGAACAGGTCTTTTTTATTAACATGGATTCTTGAAAATTCATGGAAAAACCTTGAAATTTTGTCCATGAAAATGTTCAGAACCCTGTCACTTTTAAAGAAATACACGGTAACTTAAGAAAATGTTAAAGGAT
>NW_024641593.1:0-237 GCF_008729295.1 Plectropomus leopardus
CCAGCAAATGATGTGGGCTTCGTTAATAATTGGTGCTCCTTTTGGGGGAAACCTGGTCTTATCCGAAGGGACGGCATCCATCCCACTTTGGATGGAGCCGCTCTCCTCTCTAAGAATCTGGCCGATTTTATTAGAGGCCCAAAGCCATGACAAACCAGAGTTGGGACCAGGTTTCGGAGTCGCAGTCTTTCACGCTTCTCTGAGCTTCCTCTAGCACAGTCACACACCCATAATGTA
>NW_024641594.1:0-226 GCF_008729295.1 Plectropomus leopardus
TGTGATCTTTCGAAACGCTGAAAAAAGTCACTGAACAGCATGTTGATGCTGTTTATACTGTAGTCTGTTGAAAAAATCAACTAAAAACTCAATATCTTGGGCATTTTAAGCCAAAGTTTCGTATGGAGAAAAACGTCATACTATAACTCAGGAAAAAATGGTCAAAAAGTAATCTCCAGATACTGAAAAAAGTCATAGAACAGCATGTTCGAGCTGTTTATAGTGT
>NW_024641595.1:0-9015 GCF_008729295.1 Plectropomus leopardus
TTAGTTTAAATACATTATTAAAGGAACTTTACACAGTTTTCTGTGTATTTTTCCTTCCCAGCTAATTTTCAGATTATCTTTTGGTCATTTTTTACTCTTTTGGTGGCAGTTTACGGGACATTTCTCGTCAAGTTGCTCATTATGTTTTCTTGTGACTTTTAAAGAAATAAAACCTTTTTTTGTTGTTTCAGCAGAGAAAAGACGATGTGGATCCAAGTGTTAAAGAAACATGACCTGACCTCTGACCTCTGACCCCTCTCTCAGCCTCTGTCTGCAGCTCGCGATGGGGGGCGTGGCCTGGATGTGTCAGTGGGCGGGGCCAGACGCCAGCGCAGAGACCTCCGTAACCTGCTGCCTTACGAGGACCAGATGATGTCATATCCTGCTGCCGAGGTGGAAGGCGGGACCAAAGATCTCTACTACCAATCAGACAACTGGAGGAGGCGGGGCCTGGACCAGGCTCTGCAGCAATTGGTGGAAAGAGACCAGAGGCGGGAGCAAGAGGAGGAGCAGCGAGCAGGTGGAGCTTTTTCTCTCAACGCATTTTATGACTTTTCTCTCGAATTATATAACTACTTTTTCTCAACATCATTTTCAACTATTTTTCTCAAATCATTGTGAGCATATTTTACAACTATTTTCTTTAAACATGACAACTTTTTCCTCACCATAGTAGGACTTTTCTCTAAATGTATTAGGACTTTTTCCTCAACGTCGAACGACCTTTCTTTCAACACACTATGACTTTTCTGTAAGCATGTTGAGACTTTTCTCTCAACACATTACAATTTTTTCAACGTATTACGACTTTTCTCAACCTATCACGACTATTTTCTCAACATATTATGACTTTTTTCTCAACACAAACATTACCCTTTCTCTTAACTCATTACGTTTTCTCTAAACAACTTTTTCTTAAGATATTACAACTTATTTTTTCAACACAATACAATTTTTGCCCAATATATCACGACTTTTCTCTCAACACATTACCACTTTTTTCTCAGCATTTTACAATTTTTACTCAATATATCACGACTTTTCTCTAAAAGTACAAAGACTTTTCTCTCAAGATATTTCGACTTTTTTCTTCAACACATTTCATTTTTGCATCACTTGAAAAAGTAAGACTTGCTTAATTCTGTGATATTTATTGAAAAAAACAAACATCCTTGTTCTCGAAATATTGCCTTTTTTTGTCAGAAGTCTGTAGTTTTGTGGTGTGATTCTTCGGTTGGGTTTTTAAAGTCTGTTCTGTGAATTAATCATCAGCACGTTTATGTGAATAAATAGAAAACTTGATCAATAAATCAACCAATTAAACCTTCACAGCCTACCTGGCCGCTTTGCTCCGCCTCCTGAGTGAGGCAGAAAGCACGGGATTGGTCGGACCAGGCGACGTGGAGGTGGTGGAGGAAGAGGACAACGAGGAGGACGATTGGGGGCCCCCGGCAGACTTCCACGGGCCGGCCCCTCCTGACTACGATGAGACGGGAGGACGGGGGCTGGACATGGGGAGGCCCCCGGCCGCTTGGTGGGGCCTCCTGGAGCCCCAGCTGGCTCAGGCTCTGCTGGACAGGTGAGCACACCTGGGGGGGGGGGGGGGCTGATCAGAGTTATTGATGATAACGTGACGT
Organism: Plectropomus leopardus; assembly: GCF_008729295.1. Taxonomy (NCBI): domain Eukaryota; kingdom Metazoa; phylum Chordata; class Actinopteri; order Perciformes; family Serranidae; genus Plectropomus; species Plectropomus leopardus. The sequence continues at coordinate 1,638 of NW_024641595.1, forward strand.
GTGATTGACAGGATGGAGCCTCAGCTGGCTCAGACTCTGCTGGAGAGAGCGAGACAGGAGAGACTCCAGCAGGCTGGACGAGTCTCAGCAGCACGGAGCCGAGGACGAGACCAGGACGCCCTCAGGTCTCACAGACGCCGCACGCATCAACACATGTATATTTACACATATATATATATAGACATATATATCCATATATGTCTATATATATACAATAAAAAAACACTGTCACAGGGCAGGAAACCTCTGAGCCGCCAAACATTAGTTTCAGTTGTTTCAGGTGTTTTCGGTGACGCGCAGCTGAAGCTGTTATCTGAAAACCACCAGACTCCATAAAATATATCATTTTATCGATCATCATCATTCACACGATGCTGGAGCTTCACTATCACTGTGAGTGATTGTGTAAGGTACAGCAGGTGCATATTAAAATATAACATGCATGTTATCTATTAAAAATGCTGATTCTTTTTCGTTTCTTTTAAAATGTTTGGCAATTCTTTTTCTTTTAAAAGTTTTAGTGATTTGAAATAGGCTAAAAAACATTTCTTTAAGACTTTATAGTAATTTTATTTATTTAAAAAATGCTTTATTTTCCTTTTTAAATTGTTGGGGATTGTTCTTCTGATTTTTTTTTCTTTTCTTAAAGTTAAATAATGGCCTTTTTCATCAAAGCTTTGTGGTGATTTCTTTTCGCACTTTTAAGTTTTTTGATGATTAAAAAATATTTTTTTCCTAAAAGTTTTCTGCATTATCTTTATCTTTTAATTTTTTTTGGTGATTAAAAAAGGCATTTTTTCTTTAAATCTTTAAAGGGATTTTTTTTCTTCAAAGATTTTTTTGATTTTTTTTTTTTTTTAAATTTTATTTGTGATTTTTCTTCTCTTTAAAATTTTGGGGTAGTTTTTAAAGTGTTTTGGGGATTTTTTTTTTCTTTTGATACTTTTGGCGTTTTCTAACAACACCGTGTCCTCCTCCTCAGACGCCTGGTTGCTAGGTTACTGTCCAGCATCGGCCCTGAAAATGCCCCGGTGATCTCCTCTGGTCGCCACGTGAGGTGGGACCTGTCCGCCGCTGCACCTGAACCTGTCAGCTCCGCCCACAGGAGAACCCGCCGCTCCTTGGATGACGAGGCTCCTCCTCCAAGCAGCGACCCCCCTCTGCTGCGAGTCAAGAGGCTGGAGGAGGAGGAGCAGGAGGACGAGAAGCTCCACCCACCAGCCACCGTGCTACAGAGAATGAAACGCATCAACGCCATGGCAACTGCCGGCCTGGAGGAACTGAATCATGGGAGTCGTAGGCGCCGAAGGAGAGCCGCCCTAAATTATGACCCCCAAATACTCCTTGATCAGATCCTGGAGTACATGAGGGAGTAGGAGGAGGAGCAGGAGGAGCAGGAAGAGAAGAAGGAGGAGGAAGAGGAGGAGGAAGAGGAAGAGGAAAGGAGGAAAGGAGGAGGAGGAGGAGTAGAGGAGAGTAAAGAAGAAAAGGAGGAGGAGAGGAGAAGGAGGAGGAGGAGGAGTAGAGGAGAGGAAAGAAGGAGAGGAGAGGAAAGGAGGAGGAGGAGGAGAGGAGCAGGTGTATTTAGCTTGTCTTTGGTGTATTTTGGTGTCCAGCAGCTTCTGGTGATCTCGTCTCTGACTGTCTGTTTGTTTGTTTGTTTGTTTATTTTTAGATGAAAACTGAAGGAGGTTTATTTAATTTATGAATGATGTCATTTCCTGCGTGACAGAATCATGACCTCATTATTTCAAAAACAGAAATAGCTGAGTCATCATTCAGGATGATGAAACCTGAAACCGCCTGTGACGACCAATCAGAGAGCAGAGTTTACTAATTTGAACTCTAATTTGAAATTTGAAATTACTCATTTATTGGTTTATTGATTAATTTGTCAGAAATGAAAAGTTGGCCTCGGTCTCAAACACTACACTACCCACAATCCTTAGTAGTTCCAAAAATAATCCTTTTGAACGTCTGCATGGTTCCACCTGTGACATCTTCGCCCGCAGGTCTCTGATTGGTTGTTTCAGACAGCAGTGCATTCTGGGATTTGTAGTGAAATTTGAAATTTTTACCTTTACAAACACAATTGCTCTGACTCCGCCCTCCCTCCAGACAGGTGATGGTAACCGTGGCGACAGCTCAGCAGCTCTGTGATTGATTGGTTCTGTTGTGTTTATGTTCTTCAGCTCGTGTGCAGCGGCGTCCATCTGCGGTTCAAACAAACCTTTATTTATCTCACAATCTGAAATAAAGTCAGTATACACCACAACCTGACCTCTGTCCCTCTGTCAAACTGCCTGTCCACCTGCCTCTGTGTCACCTGTGCAGGTCACTTTCTCACCTGTGCAGGTCACTTTCTCACCTGTGCAGGTCACTCACCTGCTCTGCAGTTTGTCGTCCTCATGTTCTCTGCAGCAGCAACCAGGAAACATAGCAGTCACATGAGCTGAGCAGCAGCCTCTGATTGGCTGTCAACAAATGATGTCATCCTTCAGCGATAGAGAGAAAACTGATCAAATCGATCGTTTATTGATGAGGATAAAAACATGAACAAACGGATTTTGAGGTCTTGTACAATAAACAACAGACTTTTATTTTTATTTAATAATCGACTTAATAAAATCCTGGTTTTATGATTTTGAGGCTGAACCATACGGAGACACATGAGGGACAATTTTCACTGATCAGATCAAGTCTGATAAACAAAGTCCCATGATGTCCACTGAAACCATGGCAACATGTGTCCCTGCTGAACAGGACGTTTAATGTCTTCACAGTTACGTCATTTTATAGATTCAATATTTGATTTAAAGCACAAATTTCTAAAACGGCCTCCGAGCATCTCGGAGCTGTAAAAATGAGTTTTATCCTCAAAAGAAAACTTGAATAAAGTACCTGGAGTTTGTACTTGAGTAAAAGTACCTCTGTTCTGTTGTCTTCATGCTTCAAACTGTCTGTCTGATGCAGCATTAGCTCTAAATAAAACACAAAATGACCACAGACAGAGCTGATAATACGTTATAATATATAATACATGTTAGAATACATACATGCTCATATTCTCAAAATGCCCCCCAAAATATAATGATATAAAAAATATATTTCTATCGTTAAACTTCAAATTAAGCCTGGTCCCAAATAATGGCCCCTTTCACTGCCCCGCTGTGGCTCCACTCTGACTGATAAAGGCCTGAATGGGTTTTCGGTAAAATGCCTTAAATAAGGTCCGTGGTTAACGCAGGCTAAAGATATTTGAAGATGTTTTGTTCTGCAACATAAAATACGCCCGCTAAAACCCGATTTTTGAACTTTTAAGGTTTTACTCGTCTTAAAAAAGGCAGTTACTAACAAGTGGCTAAATGGGACGACAGTGTTTGTCAGGGACGTCGGACGTCCTCACAGCGGACAGAAACTCAGTAAACACACTCTTACGCTTTCACAGCGCCACAGAGTCGCACTCAGACTTGTACATTTATCTGTTTATAATATTTTTCGATCGTGTTTTAGCGTGCTTACTTCCCGGTTGGCCTACAAAAATACGTCAACCCTCCACCACTCTATTAGAGACCGGCTCTGGTTACCATGGTTACCATGCAGTATTTCTGTACAAGTTGTTTGGATGAATAAATGATGAATTGTTGACGACCTGCTGGAGATAACATTAGTTAGCTGCTGAGATGTTTATATGTTTAAACTTTTATGGCGATGGACTCACATCGTCAGCTCGGTGAGATAATTCATCATCACTTTATTTTACTGAAACCACAAACACCAAAGACGAAGACGTGATTATACTGTGGAGTAAACGAGAGGCGGTAACCGCAGATTAGTGGACATATGAGACTATTTACAAAAGCAAAGCAAAAAAGTCCATTGAACTATATTCATAATTATCTATTTGAAATTATTTTACAGAATTATTATCATTTTCGAGCATGTTTTATTGACTTTAATTGACTTTTGTTTTCTTTGTTAAGCATCTTTGAATATTGTGAAAAGCACTCTTTAAATAAAATGTATAATTATTATTGCTTCTTGCTTTATATTTTTGTTTTACTTTCTTTCTTAATTTCTTTTTAGTATATATTTTGTTTGTCCTTTTCACAGATATCCCGATGACCTGTGGCTCATTTCTTCTTTTGTTGCTTTTTGAATAAAACGAAACCAACCTGCCCAGGTCTCAAAGGGTTAAATACACAGTCTGACGTCACAGAGATTAAAAGCCGGCTGATGATTTCAGCTGTTAACTGCAGTTTGACGTCTCGTGGAAAGTTAACCCTCAGATAAACACGGTCGTTATCAGAGTGTGAAACAGTGTTTGGGGTTAAACTCTGTTGCCATGGAGACGATGTGATTTGCTCTGACTGAATTTAACTCCTTCATGTCACCATTGTCACGTTTAACTTTCTCTGTTTATACCAAACCAAACGTGATGAAAATGAGTCTGTGTGACATCTGCATCTCTTTGTGGCCTCCTGTTGCCACGGTAACCGTGGGGTTTGACCACGCGGTGTTGCCGTAGCTTGCTGTCAAAGATGGCCAACCTCTCTGCACACACGCGCCTCACACGGCGCCGGACTCTGACTGAAAGCAGCTGACGATGATGGAGATGATGATGATGATGGAGAGATCAGGAGGAAGAGCCGCCGACCCTGAAGAGAGTCAGACATCATTAACCCTTTAGAAACCTCAGCAACATGTTTCCATTTCCTCCAAAAACACAATAATAATAATAAACACAGAAGAAGACGAGACTCACCTGGTGACTCTACGCTGACATCAGCAGACCTGTGGTCACTGCACGCACACACACACACACACACACACACACACACACACACACACACACTGTCATTATTGACCTGTCTTATTAAAGCTGTGCTAATGCTACGTTAACAACCCCCCTGCTCACCGTCCTTGGCGTCCGGCGGCAGCAGGGCGTCCTGTCTGTTGGCGAGGACGAAGGCCAGTGTGGCCAAGATGGCGGCATCCAGAATGCCCAGGATGGCGAGGATGTAGGCCCAGTGTACCGAACAGTTACCTGGAGAGAAGCTGCCCACCTGACAACACACCGCAGGACTCAGAGTCAGGACTCAGATACAGGAGTCAGAGTCAGGACACAGAGTCACATCCATTTACTAAAATGTTGGCGATTTTTAAAGGAAAAAAAGGCGATTTTATTTTATTTAAAAAATGGCAAAAAGGACAGTTTTATGTTTCCTTTAAATTTTTAGGTGATTTTTCCAATAAAATTACCCATTTATTAGCCAGTTAGTGTAAAAATTGAAATTATTGTTTGATTTTAAATTTTTTCAACAGTCCTTGAAAACCTTTTGTGTTTTCCAAAACTTTTCCAGGTCTTGAAATTACTTTTTGCAAATTCTTACTAACCTGGTTAAACATGGGTTAAATTTTAAAATAAATAAATAAAAAGAAAACATATATAAATAAAATAAATAAATAAATAAATGTAACAAAATAAATAAATGTAATAAATCAAATAAATGAATTTGGCAAATAGATCAATTAAAATAAATATATACAGAAATAACTTTTCATTTAATTTAATTTTCTGTGATGATCAAAGATTATTTTTTTAAAGAAACATTTTGATATTCACTGTAAAAAATAAAAATATTTTTGTGCACTCACAGAGTCTCCACACAGAGCTCTCATCTCTGGACTCTCCCACGAGTCTGGAAACAGAAGACAAGCCAACGCCAGGCAGAAACCTGAGGGACAGACAGGGACACACAGGGACAGACAGAGACAGCTCAGTCCATCACATCCAGTGCAATCATACTGAGACCAGCAGAGGACCAGTAGAACCAGTAGAACCAGTAGAACCAGTAGAACCAGTAAAGCCAGGTCCTGACCTGCGGTGAGCTGCAGCCAGGCGCAGATCTTGTAGACAGTGGTGGCACTGCAGAACCTGAAGAGACAGAGACAGAGGACGCTGGTCCACACAGCCCACAGAGACACTCCCACCAACACCGCCACCGACTGGAAGGACGGCAGAGGGGACAGCGTGGACAGACCGCCACGACAGTCTGGGACGGGCCAGTCCGACTCCACACACACCTGAGGACACGAGGGGACACACAGAAACACGGGGAACGCACAAGGACACAAAGAGACAATATTTTTTAAGCTGTGATTGGACAGTAACTGTTGCTGAGCTGTGATTGGACAGCCACAGTCTCACCTCAAACAGCCCCAGGGTGCCGCTAGGCGGGACAGGCCCCGCCCCCTGGTGGCGGGTGTCTGCGGTGCCGATCCAGGACGGCTGCACCAGGACGACCACTTGGATGATGGCGAAGCACAGCGTGCAGACGGCCCAGAGGACGCCGACCGCCCGGGCACTTCGCACGAACTCCGTCTGATAGAGTCGGGAGAGGTCGGCGAGGGCGGGAGACACTGACATCACTGACAGACAGATTTAAAGAGACAGTGAAAATGAATATTAGGGTACGTACATATATGTATGTACTACACACACACACACACACACACACACACACACAATTATTATTTTATATGTATAATTTATGATAAACATGGGAGTTTGAAATCATAGATGTGTAATAATAACTAGAGACTGTACGCCAAGATGGAACGCTTTCAATCCAACAGGTGACGACAAACATGACGACAAACATGACGTGATGATCTAAGGTGACGATACACATGACGACAAACATGACGTAATGCTCTAACGTGACGTTCTGTAAACACTGACACGTTTTTCAGGTTCATTAATGTTCAGGTTTCATCAGCAGCAGCGTCAATCTGAGCCTGACGGCCAATCAGCGTCAAGATCAACATGCGCACAGTCCGACGGTTACATCATCACCTCCCGTTATTAATCGACACATACACGCACGCGCACACGCACCACCACAGTCCGTCGTGATTTACAATCAGCAGTAATCTGAAACATGATCAGATAAAAGATGAAACCCGGAAACTGACCTGCCCGTGTTTGTCTGCAGGATGATGAGAGGATGCAGGAGGAGGAGGAGGATGGAGAGAGGAGGAGGGGGAGGTGCAGCGCTACGTCCCCGGATGTGTCTCTGTGTGCAGCTGCGCCGATCGATAATCTATACCTGACTGCGACGCAGATCGATCAGCTGATGATGAGCTACAGAAGGACCGACCGTCTGTCTCTGCGGGGGGGGGGGGGGGGCCCCTTCACATGACGTCACAGTTCCGTCACAGCGCCGCCTGCAGGCTGACCCGGGATCAGACAGCAGCTGGACAACAACAACAGCAGCAACAACAGCAACAACAGCAACAACAACAGCAGCAACAACAACAGCAACAGCAACAACAACAGTAACAACAGCAACAACAACAACAGCAACAACAACAG
>NW_024641596.1:0-429 GCF_008729295.1 Plectropomus leopardus
TAATACAGTATCAAGCCATAAAAAGGTTAAGCCAGCCACTAAAGTTGAGCCTTTATATTCTGTTACACAAACATACTAACAAATCATATTTGAAGAAGAAATGTAACATTATTCAGATGAGATTTTTTTTCACAAGTATTATTAAATATGTTTGTATGTGCTTTACATGGTTGAGTGTGAACGTAACTCCGTGCTATCTAAGAAGGAACTTGTGACATTATGTACCAGCCAACAGTGGACTCATGACATTATATCCTACTCAAGGGTGGACCTTCTTCTGTAATGTGCACCAACAAACAAGTTGCATTTCTTTAAATACAGACTGAGAACACAAGTATATTGAAAACTTGATTGACATTCACTACTTGTGAAAACTGGTCACGTAAGTATTTTGGAAATTGAACAATTTTAAAGGTCAAGTCAAAGTTT
>NW_024641597.1:0-202 GCF_008729295.1 Plectropomus leopardus
ATGTAAAGCACATACAAACATATTTAATAATACTTGTGAAAAAAAATATCATCTGAATAATGTTACATTTCTTCTTCAAATATGATTTGTTAGTATGTTTGTGTAACAGAATATAAAGGCTCAACTTTAGTGGCTGGCTTAACCTTTTTATGGCGTGATACTGTATTAATGGGAAATTATGCCCATTTCTAAAATACATACA
>NW_024641598.1:0-290 GCF_008729295.1 Plectropomus leopardus
CATGTAAAGCACATACAAACATATTTAATAATACTTGTGAAAAAAAAAATCTCATCTGAATAATGTTACATTTCTTCTTCAAATATGATTTGTTAGTATGTTTGTGTAACAGAATATAAAGGCTCAACTTTAGTGGCTGGCTTAACCTTTATATGGCTTGATACTGTATTAATGGGAAATTATGCCCATTTCTAAAATACATACATATTATTTCTATGATCTAAGGCAGTCTAAAAACATTATTAAACATGGGCAACTCGCTCCCATATCCAAAAACTGGAGTGCTTGTG
>NW_024641599.1:0-279 GCF_008729295.1 Plectropomus leopardus
ACCATGTAAAGCACATACAAACATATTTAATAATACTTGTGAAAAAAGATCTCATCTGAATAATGTTACATTTCTTCTTCAAATATGATTTGTTAGTATGTGTGTGTAACAGAATATAAAGGCTCAACTTTAGTGGCTGGCTTAACCTTTTTATGGCTTGATACTGTATTAATGGGAAATTATGCCCATTTCTAAAATACATACATATTATTTCTATGATCTAAGGCAGTCTAAAAACATTAGTAAACATGGAGCAACTCTACACTTTATATCACATGA
>NW_024641600.1:0-233 GCF_008729295.1 Plectropomus leopardus
CGCTCCACATGGCGCTCCAGCGCTCGTCGCTCGACATCGGGCCGCCGGGCCGGCAGAGTCGAGACAACGGCGGGAAGCCGCCACCATCCTCCGCTGTGATTCAGTAGGAGAACCGCAGCGGCGCAGGGCTGCACGGGGGCGACCGCGTCCTCGTCTTTCCGCTGAGGGTGGCGGACCAGGAGATGCAGAGGAACCATCGGCCGAGCCGTACATCTGGATGGTGAGCAGAGAGG
>NW_024641601.1:0-218 GCF_008729295.1 Plectropomus leopardus
CTAAAATACATACATATTATTTCTATGATCTAAGGCAGTCTAAAAACATTAGTAAACATGGGCAACTCGCTCCCATATCCAAAAACTGGAGTGCTTGTGATGTCATGTGGTATAAAGTGTAGAGTTGCTCCATTGATATGAAATTGTGAAAGATTTTCTAGATGACACTGGGAACAGCCAGAACAATGTTATAAGTATATGGGAACATTTTCTGTTAC
>NW_024641602.1:0-467 GCF_008729295.1 Plectropomus leopardus
AGTGTGTGGGGACAGTATGTGGACAGTGTTTGGGGACAGTGTGTGGGCAGTGTGTGGGGACAGTATGTGGGCAGTTTTTGGGAGAGTGGTCTGATTTATTAACTGCGCTCTGCTCCTCTCAGCTGTCCTGTAGACTCACATTGAGACACACGTGTCCTCTCTATTGTCCTGCAGACGGCGCAGACAGACCGCCTGGTGGTCGCCGCCTTCCCCATCTGCTGGATGCCGCACCACACCATCGCCATGTGGGTGGAGTTCGGCTCGTTTTTTTTTTTTTTTTTTTTTCTCGTCTTTCGGCTGGTGTCCCACTGTCTTTCCTACGGGCACGCCTGCGTTAACCCTGTCCTCTACGCCTTCCTGTCTGAGAACTTCCGTACGGCCTGCCGCCAGGTCTTCTCCTGCTGCTTCCTGTGCCCCCCGCCGCCCACGGGCAAGGTGGTCAGTCTGCGCATGGAGAACTTCTCCAC
>NW_024641603.1:0-370 GCF_008729295.1 Plectropomus leopardus
GTAGTCTGTTGAAAAAATCAACTAAAAACTCAATATTTTGAGCATTTTAAGCCAAAGTTTCGTATGGAGAAAAACGTCATACTATAGCTCAGGAAAAAGAGGTCAAAAAGTAATCTCTCCAAATACTGAAAAAAGTCATAGAACAGCATGTTCGAGCTGTTTATAGTGTAATCTGTTGAAAAAATGGTCTAAAAAGTAAATATTTTGAGCATTTCAGGCCAAAGTTTAGTATGGAGAAAAACGCCATACTATAGCTCAGGGAAAAAAGGTCAAAAAAGTGATCTTTCGAAACGCTGAAAAAAGTCACAGAACAGCATGTTTGGGCATTTTTAGACCTTTTTTTCAACAAATTACTCTATAAAATGCCCAA
>NW_024641604.1:0-243 GCF_008729295.1 Plectropomus leopardus
TTGGAAACTGATTGCCTTGAAAAAGAAAAGTAAATATAACTATTAATCTGTTTTTATATTTACTTTATAACTGATGGTTAAGTTTAGCTAAAATTTCACTGCACTTACTTAATACTGTAAAGTTGTTGCAATTTCAAAATAACCTTGTCGTTTTTAAGTTTTAGCAACTTCAGTAAAACACGTTAATCTGACTTAACTTGTCACTTGATCATGACAGAGAGGATTTTGCCAAAGATGAAATTC
>NW_024641605.1:0-422 GCF_008729295.1 Plectropomus leopardus
TGGTAGGTGTGAAATTAGTAATTGCACTCTATGATGATGTTGAGGGAGATGATAACAGTCTCATGCATATGTTGAAAGGGAGGTGTTCAAAGGCAAGATCACAGCATCGGCGCAACCAGGACCAGACCACAATCAGGGCGAGCGAGGGGCACAGTATCAGTACAGCCACAGCACGAGCACAACCAAAGGCAGGGTCACAGCATCAGCACAGCTATCACCACGGTCAGGCACAGTCAAGGTTACGGCCAGGATCCAGGGACACTAGGAAACAAAGGAGCAGGAACGCTCCTGAGAGGCAACAGGATTAGCGTAGTGCAATTCAACAGGTCAATTTATCAGTCCTGTTTAAAAATGAGAGAGTTCCTTTTTTTAATTCTTATTTTACCTTCACTTTTCATTTGTTCTGTAGGCTACCTACATTT
>NW_024641606.1:0-2854 GCF_008729295.1 Plectropomus leopardus
AATTCTAAAATGATAACATAAAATATAATTAAAAAATGTTGGCTTGGTCCATCAGGCGAGTACATTCGAAGCGAAATAATAAAATTAGGGTAGGTTGGTTTCATGTGTAATGGCGCCCTCTTGTGGACATTAGCGGGAATTACAAATAATAATAAGAATAATAAGAATCAGACGAGTACATTTTTTTTTAAAGATTATTTATAGGGGGCATTTTCCCTTTATTTATAGGACAGCTTGAGAGAGACATGAAAGGTAGGATAAAGAAGGGTATACAACATGCCACAAGTTGGACTCGAACCCAGCTCCCTGGAGAAGTCTATAGCATATGGGGTGCATGCTGTATCCAATAAGCCAGAGATCACCCCAGCTAAATATTTTCAAAGGAAAAATAATTAAATTAGGACAAAATATGTAGACTGAAACATGTTTTAATCTGAGTATGTGAATCTGCATGTAGGGCTGATTTCCACAAGAGGGCGTCATTACACCAGAGACCAGCAGCTGCCATTTACAACTCACTCGGTAAAATGAACATATTGAAACAATGAAATTATGTTTTAAAAATAAATCAAAATGATTGGGTTGGTATATTTGATAAGTTCATTTCAGTCACAATGATAAAATAATAGGAAAAAACGGTAAACATATTTTAATCTACATTTGTGAGTGCAGCTCTGCATGTATTCCCGCTAGTGTACACAAGAGGGCGCCACTGGGCAGGTGTTGTTTTCCGGTGAAGGGACGCCCTCTGGTGGACATCAGCAGGAATTACAAGTAGTGCAAAAAAAATAATACAAATAAATACAATACAAAGGCGTTGCTATTTGAAATATATATATTAAATGATGAAATAATTCATAATTTACAAAGGTTTGGTTTGTATATTAGATAAGTACATTTAGATTTTTAAAAAATAGTGGGGAAGTAAACATGTTTTAATATCTGTATTTGTGTCTGAGGATATGCATTTACTTCTTTCAATTCAATTCAATCCAATTCAATTCAATTCAATTCAATTCAATTCAATTCAATTTGCTTTATTGGCATGAATAAAATATAAATATTTCTTTCTTTCTCTCACAGCTAATCAAAGCTGAAATAATATACATAAACACAGTTCATACAAGGGCTTTTAGTATTTAAGATGAATATATTAAAAGCATAACATAAAATTAACATAGATTAAAAATAAAGGGATTTTATATGTAAAGATACATTCAATCAAAAAGGGTTGGGTTGGTGTAATTCAGCTATGATTACAACTTTTTTTTAGAAACCAGTATTGTTCAAATATCAAATACAAAGTCAAAATGCATGTTCCAGTGTTTTTTCTTTGTTGTTTTCCCATCCTAACCCTCTTTGTGGTGTGGTAGAACAGAAAAACAAAACACCACCTTATCCTACCACCCCATCCACACACCTCAAACCTCAGGAAGTAATTAAAGCAAAAATATGTATAAATAAATAAAATACAATAAATAAAATAAAGATTAAAAAATGAACAGGGAGTAGAACACCATAGGAAAGATAGTCAAGATGCTTACTCCAAGAAATTAGATGCAATGAGAATCAGATGGGGTCCAGAGAGGTAAGCGTATTTACAAAGGAATGACAGGCTGCCCTCATTTGTAGAAACTGGCAGATGAGCCATTGGGGGAATATTTTACATTTTCTGATGATAAAAAAAAAATGATAAACTCTGCTAATTTTGGACAAGAAAAGAACATGTGAGTATGATTGGCTGGTGACAAGCCACACCTATCACATATATGCGCCCAGTATCTGTACAAGCACGGGTTAATGTTGTCCAGAAACTTCTGAAAAGTGTATAAAGTATCTGTCCACTCTGCTTACAGTGGCACTATATCCTCAAATATTTTCTTAATTTTAATTAGGCATACTAACAGTTTGGTAGAATTAACTTTAATTATAAAAGGAGACATCTATCGTGGCTCTGTTGTTTACTGCTAATAAACACCAACAAAGAAAACTTTAGTTCTTAACCCTTAACCCTGCCTTCATGAGAAGGCAATGAGCAATTTAACAAGTCATGGGCTAAAAATTGATGAGAAATTAGAGAAAAAAAACAACAACTTTTTTTTGTTTTTTTTTTTACATTAGGTTTGCTACTTTTTCCTCTATGGACTACATAAAGGACTCAGCTTTCACTTACCAGCTTTGTAAAAAGACACACACAAACATTTTCTTTCAATATCACAATCTGTATTTATCAATTCAAAGAAAAACGACTGTACAGAGCAAATGATTCGCAGTTGGTTCTGATCATTTTATACATTATTGGTTCATTCATTCACCCCTTTCTCATGTTGGTAGTTTGTGTTGCCCCGGTATGTTACAGTGATTGCATAGTGGAGGGATGGGACTGGGAGACATGCACAGCAGTACCATAATAGAGACTATGTCATTCATGCAACCTCTTTGTCCTGTTGAGTTATGTGGAGGAGGTGTTTAAACCGGCTAACCAACAATCTCACTTCAACACAGACCAAAAAGTTAAATACGAGTTTCCTCTCGTGTCATCATGGATAAACTTATTTTGTTTTTACAGAAAATACTTCTGAGCAAATACATTTGTACATCATTAAGTTGCTGCACTACAGGCGGGCGTACAGAGAGACAGACAGGCTGAGGACAGACAGACAGTGGTGCTGTGAAGTCCTGAGAGGAGAGAAACCATGGCAGCACTCGGCAGCACTGGATTATCTCTGGTTGATACCAAAACTTAATCTGGAATAACATTTAGAAATAATTCTTGGTTTGCATCTGTAGGGAGCGCATGTGTTTGGTGTGTTTCCTGCAGAGCTCAAGTTAAAGTAAAAAAAATGGCTAACTT
>NW_024641607.1:0-342 GCF_008729295.1 Plectropomus leopardus
GTCTCCTCCTTCAGCACCTCCTGCTGTAATTATTGTTATCACGGAGACCTTCCTCCTTCAGCACCTCCTGCTGTAATTATTGTTGTCATGGAGACCTTCCTCCTTCAGCACCTCCTGCTGTAATTATTGTTGTCATGGAGACCTTCCTCCTGGAGCAGCTCAAACATTCACACCCAGAATCCTGACTGCTGACAGACTGAACTTCACTCTCTGATAGATTAAAAAACATTGTTCAGGCTGTTTTTTAATTTGTAAACAATAAACATATTAACATTACATTGTTTACATTGAAATGAAACAAACAATAACAACATGATCTGATGTCTGCAGAACCAACAAACT
>NW_024641608.1:0-258 GCF_008729295.1 Plectropomus leopardus
TTACTTTAACATTCAACAATAACAGCAACATTCTATTTTATTTATTTATTTATTTTTACCTGTCCTGTTCGGCAGCTTCGGCACGCAGTATGAGAGGTCAGGGGTCTGTTTCACAAAGCAGGTTCAACAAACTCTGAGTGTAACCCTGAACTCTGAGTTGATCTACTCTGAGATAGGAAACTCTGAGTTTCCGGTTCCAGAAGAGCTGATGTGAGTTGGTTTAATCAACTTGGAGTAGTTTCACCTGGAGTTAAGCGC
>NW_024641609.1:0-420 GCF_008729295.1 Plectropomus leopardus
TTTGGAAATTTTGGGAACCACAAGTAACCCTGCGTTTTCAGAGCGCAGTGGTCTTGAGGGTTGGTAAGGAACTATGAGCTGTGACAGATAGGATGGGGCCTGACCATTTAGAGCTTTGTAAGTAAGGGGGAGGATTTTAAATTCAATCCTGGATTTCACAGGGAGCCAGTGCAGAGAGGCTAAAACAGGAGAAATATGGTCCCTTTTCTTGCTTCCCGTTAAAACACGAGCAGCAGCGTTCTGCACCAGTTGGAGAGACCTAAGAGATTTGTTGGGGCAACCAACTAATAGGGAATTACAGTAATCCAGCCTAGAAGTGACAAATGCATGTACTAATTTTTCAGCATCTGTTTGGGATAGGATATGTCTAATTTTTGCGTAACATCGCAAAAATTAGACATATCCTATCCCAAACAGATG
>NW_024641610.1:0-402 GCF_008729295.1 Plectropomus leopardus
GATAATCATATTGATTTATTATGCCTCACTGAGACCTGGCTTTGTCCAGAAGAGTACGTTAGCCTGAATGAATCCACTCCTCCTGGTCATATAAATAGTCACGTTGCACGGGACACTGGCCGAGGAGGGGGAGTCGCTGCTATTTTTGATTCAAGCTTAGCAATTCACACTGAGGCTAAGCTAAACTATAATTCATTTGAAAGCCTTTTTCTTAGTCTTCCTCACCCATCCTGGAAAACTCAACAGCCAATTCTATTTGTCATAGTGTACCGTGCCCCCGGCCCATACTCTGAATTTCTATGCGAATTCTCTGAGCTTATATCAAGTTTAGTGCTCAAATCAGACAAAATTATTTTCGTAGGGGATTTTAACATTCACATGGATGTTAATAGTGATAGCCTT
>NW_024641611.1:0-340 GCF_008729295.1 Plectropomus leopardus
AGTGTGAAGACCACACAGGGTAAAGACCTGCGAGTCTACCTGCGCAAGTCCACCGAGCAAGGACACCGACTACCGCTGCCGCCTGTATGTTTTCAGTCTAACGCACAATGTGTCTCTCACGCATCCCGGTCATTGTTGGCAACCGGAAAAGACGCAGTCTGCCGTACACGCAATCCGCAAAACCTGTCCGCTCTCCCAGAAAGTGGTCCCAGCCCACACTCAGTTACCTTTGGTCTTTGGAACTGTCAGTCCGCAGTTAACAAGACAGAATTCATCAGTTCACTGGTGAAACTCTCAGACATTCAGGTCCTAGCCCTGACTGAGACATGGATCCGCCCAG
>NW_024641612.1:0-467 GCF_008729295.1 Plectropomus leopardus
TATTTTCTACTTAGACTTTTTTTCTTTCTTTGGCTAAATTAGTCCCATGTAGGCCTTAGTTTTTATAAAATGCATGTTGTAAGGGGCGGCACAGTGGCTTTGTGGTTAGCACTGTTGCCTCACAGCAAGAGGATCCGTGCCTGCATGGGTTCTCTCCGGGGTCTCCGGCTTCCTCCCACAGTCCAAAGACATGCGGCTCAGGTTGATTGGTGACTCTAAATTGCCCTTAGGTGTGACTGTGAGCATGTATGGTTGTCTGTTTATCTATCTATCTATCTATCTATAAGCAAGTGGGCCGGACTCTGTCTCTCCATCCACCCTGAAGCACTGTGCTGATCAGCTGTCTCCAGTGTTCACAGACATTTTCAACACCTCACTGGAGACTTGCCACGTACCGGCCTGCTTCAAGGCCTCCACAATCATCCCTGTTCCCAAGAAGCTGAGGACAACAGGACTCAATGACTACA
>NW_024641613.1:0-660 GCF_008729295.1 Plectropomus leopardus
AAATGAAGCACATTGTGCTGATAATAGGCCAACCTCTCCTGACTGCAGGACTCTGACTTCAGCTTCTGTCAAACTTCTGTGCTGTTAATCATTTTACTCAGGAATTAAAAACTGTTGAGTCGGCCTACTTCTCCTATAGCTGCCAACAGCCTGCCGACATTCACAGTTAGAGAAAGGCTGAAAATAAGCTCATGTGCTTGTGGCCCCGGGCCCCCAAAATATTACATCTGCCCCTGGTAATAATAATGAGAGCTCAGCAAAGCGGCTGGATGAGACACAGAGCGATGCGTCCTGCTGTTTCTAAATAATTCATCCAAAGTCTGATTACACCTGAAATGCTGTGGCTGTCAAACACTCAGCTGTTCGACAGTCAAAGTCCTTCACTGCGTTTGGTTCTCCGCGGTACTATTCTTATTATCATTGGCTGTTCGTGTTGTCTGTCAGAAAATGGCTGGTATGAGTTCTATCCACATAATATCGACTACGTCTCATATTTCAATCGAGGAAAAGTTAGATCGCGATTGATTTCGTTATCGTTTTATTGCCCAGCCCTATATATATTATATATTTTCAAACGCCTTGTAAACAGCTCAGAGGGAATATTGTTATTTTCGGAATAAGAGCAGAGAACAAAACATCTGTGTATGTATACACGATTTT
>NW_024641614.1:0-499 GCF_008729295.1 Plectropomus leopardus
CAAAAAATTGGTCAAGAAGGCAATAGTATAGTATGTCGAAAAAAGTCAAATTTTGACCGCTCTTAAAAGTGGCTGAAAACAAAGTAGAATAGCTTGTAGAGAGATGATATAGTATATAAAGTGGGAATTAAGGCAGAAAAAGGTCAAAAACCTCAGAAATCAGGATGTCAAAAAATTGGCCAAGAAGGCAATAGTATAGTATGTCGAAAAAGGGAAATTTTGACTGCTTCTAAAAATGGCTGAAAACAACATAGAATAGCTTGTAGAGACGCGATATAGTATATAAAGTGGGAATCAAGGCAGAAAAAGGTCAAAAACCTCATAATTTTGGATGTCAAAAAATTGGCCAAGAAGGCAATAGTATAGTATGTCGACAAAAGTCAAATTTTGACTGCTCTTAAAAATGGCTGAAAAAGACATAGAATAGCTTGTAGAAACGTGTCATAGTATACAAAGTGGGAATTAAGGCAGAAAACGGTCAAAAACCTCATAATTTTGG
>NW_024641615.1:0-532 GCF_008729295.1 Plectropomus leopardus
TAGTATGCGATTTTTGACCAGTTTTTCAACATGCCTTTTTATGACTGTGGGCTTTTATGGCCTTCTTTTCAACATGCTATGCTATGGCGCGCCTCTATGTACAGTATGCTGCAAAAGAATGTCTTACTATAGTATGTCTTCCCACAGAAAAATTCCCATAGTATGGTATGTCACAACAAATGTCATCAATATTGTTGCAAAAAAAATGTCAAAGAACAGTTTTTTGCAAAAAAAGTTATTTTTAAGTTTTTCCAAAAACCATACCAATATTTTTGACATCTCAAAAACATGCCAACATATATTAATGTTGCAAAAGAAAAGTCAAAGTATGCTAGGTTGCAAAAAATTTCATAATATGGCATGTCACAAAAAAGGTCATAGAATAGTATGTAAAAAAAAAAAAAAAAGAAATCAGCAAAAAAAGTCTGTATAGTATTGCAAAAAATGCCACGACACAGCATTTTAAAATGAACAAAACATTTTTTGGACGTGTCAAAATTTGAGATTTTTGCCATACTATAGTATGCGATTT
>NW_024641616.1:0-529 GCF_008729295.1 Plectropomus leopardus
GTATACAAAGTGAAAACGAAGAGCAAAAATGGCCAAAAACATCAGAATTTAGCATGTTGAAAAAATGGCCAAGAATCGCATGCTATAGTATGGCAAAAATGTCAAATTTTGACATTTCCCAAAAATGGCTAAAAACAACACATTATAGCTCGTAGAAACACGTCATTGTATACAAAGTGAAAAGGAAGAGCAAAAATGGCCAAAAACGTCAGAATTTAGCATGTTGAAAAAATGGCCAAAAATCGCATGCTATAGTATGGCAAAAATGTCAAATTTTGACATGTCACAAAAATGGCTTAAAACAACATATTAAAGCTCGTAGAGACGCGTCATACTATACAAAGTGAAAGAAAGAGTGAAAATGGCCAAAAACGTCAGAATTTAGCATGTTGAAAAAATGGCCAAAAATCGCATGCTATAGTATGGCAAAAATGTCATATTTTGGCATGTTCCAAAAATGGTTTAAAACAACATAATGAAGCTCGAAGAGACGCGTCATAGTATACAAAGTGAAAACAAAGAGCAAAAA
>NW_024641617.1:0-5737 GCF_008729295.1 Plectropomus leopardus
GTGGGGAGTCGGTGAGTGCAGATAAAGCCCTGCTCATGTATCAGCCTGCTCACCTGTCTGCAGCCAGACCGCCGTAATGGATAGACACGAGCTGCAACCATCACTCATACTCACACAGGCTGCTCCTGTGTGTGTGTGTGTGTGTGTGTGTGTGTGTGTGTGTGTTAGAGAGAGAAAGAGACAGAGAGAGAAAGAGAGAGAGAGGGTGTGTGTTTGTGTGTGTGTGTGTTTTGGTGGTGGTGGGAGTGATTATATGTCTGCATGGGTGCATGACAGTGAGAGACAGAGATGAGTGTGTAACTGTGTGTGTGTATTTGTTTGTGTGTGTGTGTGCGCGTGTGTGTGTGTGGTTGTTTGTGTAATTCCTGTCTGTCATTTTGATTGATACTTCTAACACTGACACCATTTTAGTCAAAGCATCTCTCTCCCTCTCTTTCCTTCTCTCTCTCACTGTCTGTGTGTGTGTGTGTGTGTGTGTGTGTGTGTGTGTGTGTGTGTGTGTGTGTGTGTGTAGGAGGAAAGGGTTATGGGAAAGGGTCATCGGTGGGAACTGAAGTGACGGACAGCTGGCAGGACACATAGGGCGCTGGAGCAGCAAGGAGTGGAGCAGTGCTGTCAATCCAAAAAACAAAGTAAAAAAAGACGTTGGCGCTTTTATTGTTGAGGCAAATAACTTTTACTCAGCCACATTTAACCGCATGTTATTAAGACTACAAATTTCTTTTATTAGGAAGACCTGACAAACAATGCTACAACAGTCAATGCCAGTTTGCTTGCTTTAAACTCTGCTGGGTCTGGGTTCAATTTTCTTTTTCTTTGTAACGCTGCGGACACACTGCATGCGTGGGCAGCGCTTGAGCGTTACAGAACCTGTTGGGTTTTTTTTTTGCCACCTATGTTAGCAGATTAGAGCAGCTGCACTGCCTGCGAGAGCAATGCTGCTCAGGCGCTTCAAAGCTGCGGCACATCTAGAGAAACAGGCGTACCAAGGGGTTGTCAGCAGAAATAGCAGTGAAACTGATAATTATATGACATTACAAGACTTTTATCTGTCACAGACATTAGGAAATACAAATGTATCTGTTTTAATAAACTTTTCCTATTTCAGTTTCAAAATAAAAGTCCTCTAACAACGTGTCTGTCGACACAATCCCTTCAGGGCATTTTATCATAAAATATATTTGCAGGACTGTGTTGTTGACAATGCAGGAGCTTGCATAGCATCATAAATGAGTGAGTTTATGAGTTTATGAGTCATAAATGAATGAATATGCCCTTCTTATTGTGCAAATGCAGTATAGCAGCTGGCTTGATACATGCCTATTTTTGCACTCTTGTATATTTTATATTTTATATTTTGTATATATTGATATTTTTATATATATTTTTTTCTGTACACACGGCTGCTGTGACAAGTTAATTTCCAACAAGTGGGGTAAATAAACGTGTCTAAGTCTAAGTCTAAGTCTAAGGCAGATCTACAGCAGTCACAGGAACAACGCTGTCAGTGTTAACACCACAAATGTACAAGATGCAGCAGTTCGGTGAGGGTGCTGTCATGCACTGCTCACGCATGCAGTGTGTCTCGGGCCTAACTGTGTTAATAGCATGTGCCCTCACATGTCATTTGCAACGAGTAGATAAACAATGTCCATTCCAGTAACAAACATGTCAAGTCCTCATTCAACCATTTAAAACCTGGAGCAACATCAGTTTTGCTGCATTCAGATGCCTTTCACATTCATTTAAACCTTTGATACATGAACAAATTGGTTTGATTTCTTGGAAAACATGGCTAAAGAGGC
This sequence comes from Plectropomus leopardus, assembly GCF_008729295.1. NCBI lineage: Eukaryota > Metazoa > Chordata > Actinopteri > Perciformes > Serranidae > Plectropomus > Plectropomus leopardus. The sequence goes on from NW_024641617.1 coordinate 1,806, forward strand.
ATTGAGCAACTTGGCAAGAGGTACCCCACAAACTGCAAGAAATAAAATGCTTTCCTTAAAGGGACACAGGGAGAAATCATTAGAAGTTAGAAATCATTTTTAAAAAATAGTGAAAATGTCTAGAAGACTGTATTCTGTAAGTTTTTATTATCTATTTTATCTACATATTTATTTGTTTGGTTGGGATTTGTTTGCCTATGTTAGGTTTTTTTTTTTTTTACATTTTTCTTTTCTTTTTTTGTCTTTTTTAATATATTTTCAGTTCATTTTCTTGTAAATCATAACTTATAACTTTTTCTTGTGCTTTTGATGGAAATCAAGTCCATTTGCTCAGGTTTCAAAGGGTAAATGGTTTCGCAAGCAAGATGAAACTATGAGGGAGGAGCAGGCAAAATGTCCAAAAGCACGGGTCTTAGACAAGCGAGGGTTGTCAGTTAAAGTTAGACTTTAAAGTAGAGTAGTTCGACTGAAGTTGGATAGTTTCACTTTCACCCAATTTCAGCAAAAGGGGGATGCATCCATGTGACAACAGCTGTTCGCGGACGCTCATTGCGAGTATGTCTGAGCCTTAACGCTTTCATCTGTCCCTTTGTTGGGAGTCCTGGCCGACATCCTGTCTGATCTAGCATTGGGGGTTCTGGCATATACCAACTGTTTCTTCGTCAGGGGTCCTAGAAGTTCGTTCAGTTCGGTTTACAGCCTGCTTAAAGTGGTTTGAGGTGTTCTGTGGCACTGAAAGGAGCTACCCAAAGTTTGAAAATAACCCTGGCGATGTCACGGGGGTTGTCTCTGCTTGGGCTTCTTTTAATAGAAATCCTGTTGCTGGAGGCACAGAGTTTGAAAAATGTGGGTGTTTACGAGGCAGGGAGGGTCCCATGAAAAGATGCTTTTAAATTGCATTATGGTAAATGAAGGATAACGTGTGTTTTTTTTTAGTCTGGCTCTTATTATGGCGAAAAAGTCAAGATATTATAAGGAAATTATATACTCAATATATACTAAATAAACTACAGTATGTATACCACAGCATGTACACACACACACGTACAAAAAAAAAAAAAACAATGCATAGACACCTTCCTTGTTTCAAGCCAGATGTCCACGTCTTCCTTTTCAAACTCCAGGGATCGTTGCCATGCCAACCCCTGGGACCTGACCTCCCGAGGGGTCAAAGGTCAGTCTCCCAGCCTGCTGCTGTTGCCACAGTGATGAACGGCATGCTGAGAAGTGTGTGACTGTGTGTGTGTGTGTGTGTGTGTGTGCGCGCAACACTACATACATTAAACAGAGAGAGATAATGAGCAATAAAGAGAGATAGAGAATCTCTTTGTGTATAAGTGAGCATGTGTGTGTGTGTGTGTGTGTGTGTGTGTGTGTGAGAGACAGACTGACTTTGTTCCCCATCAGTCATAATCGGGAATAGAATTCTGCTAATTTCATTAGGAATATTACAATCTGATTAGGGGACAGCAGCAGGTCCTGTGTGTAAATGGGCCAAACCCAGGGCCACACACAGAGGGATGACTTATACACACGCTGAACACACACACATGCACAACTCCTACAGACCAACATGTACACACAGACCAACAGAGGGTTCCTGTATACAGGTCTCCAGGGGGTCAATTTGCCTCAGGCCAAAGGAATGACATCACTAGGGGAAGTCAAAGGTCATGACATGGTGGGCAGCAGTGGTGTGTGTGTTGTACAGAGAGAGAGCGAGAGAGAGAGAGATACAGGAAAAGGATTTAACCTTAGAATACATGAATCATGATGCAACTTAAGCTCTCCTTTATATTTAAGGCATAGTTTGGGATTTTTGAAGTGGAGCTGTACGAGACACTTAATACATACAGTAGCTGGCGCAGGCACGCTCTCAGTTGGCAGAAACAGACAAGACTCGCATCCCAAACCTCGGCATAACACTGCTGTGGATAGAGGTTGACATCAAAATGTATTTTAGCAGTTTTAAATTAGACCTACCTAAAAAAGTCAGTATCAGTCTAAGTGGATGCTATATTCAGAGTATTTTCATAGCCTTTTCTTTTGGCGTTACATTTTCTCAACCTCTGCTCTGTCAGTGCTTTCGCCATAAGTGCGTGATGCCAAAAGGTATCTTGCACATCCACATGAAACACCGCTGGATGGCGTTAGATGAAACACGGCCGGACAGAACCAGTCAAGTTGTTAAGACGCCAGCAGATGGCCGTCCTGGCACTTCTACATGATACCCACATGGGCAGCATCACTTGAGATCTCAACAGGTAATGACACCTCGTAAAATATGTTTTTTTTTTTTCACATTCCAATTCATATCTCTGAATATGGTTAAGAACTTATTTCTCTAAATCATGAGAAATGATCCATCACATGGACACATCTTTCAGCTATTGTGGGTGTAATGAGGGCAGTGGTGGAACCTTTACTAGTTCTTTGGAAGCACATCATTTTTATATTTTATGTTTTTGAACTGCATAATTTGGTTAATTTGGGATAAATTAAAATCCATTGTGGTGACAGTAGTTACCCTTTTACTGCACCTCATTTTTCATTTAATCCATTAAGCGGTAAAACATATACTCACATTGGTTTTCTTGGCTTTAAAAGTAATCTCAGTATGAAAGTCTACAGAAGTATAAAGTTATTCATTTAGTATCTTAAGAATGAATTGGCAACGATCGGATGCTGTCAGAGGTTCTACTTAAAAAGAAAAGCCATCCCGTCCTCATTCCGAAGTTGTCAAATACCGCCACTTTTGTAATGATTTCCGCTTAAGATCTCAACGCAGGATGGAGTCAGCTGAGAATATGGTCAGAACCGTTCACAGTGTTATTATACGCCACCGGAAAGCACCTGCCATGGGAACATGATACACAGGTGGGTGGCATCAGTTGCAAACGTAGCCAGATGGAACCTGTTGCGTCCGCATGATCCACTAAAAGGCATCGAGTTGAAACGCTGCTGGTAATAACATAACACAGGGAGCACAAAGGTCCCTATAGAGCAAGCAGGAAGGGGCTGGATGAATCCAACAAACCCTGGACTTTCACGAGGGATTCTGGTGTTCTCCTCTCATCTGAATGTGATGTTTTTTTTCTACACGTCTACGTCTTTTGCCTTAACCTAAACATCCATGCTCTTGTTGCCTAATCCTAACCACTCGTGCCAGCATGTGCTTTTGTTGACATCCTGGCATTGGTTGCCATGTGCTGTTGTTGCGTAAACATAACCACATACAGCTAAATCCCACCATGTGCTCTTGTTGACATCAATGTAGCAGCATCCCCGAATATCAACAGAAGCTGCAGAAGGTTACCTAGAGAGTAATATGTTGATGCAGATGTCCATTGCAAAGTGGCAGTAAGTGACGACTTGGGATGAGAACATGTTGGAATAGCTCAGAGCAGCTCAATTTTTTTTTTTTAAAAATAAGAAATTAACATAAACTAGCTTACTTTTTGGGACTGTAAACTTAGTTCAAATAAAAATTGTGAACAATGCATGTGAGCAATCTGTGTGAACTGAACTGTGGGCTAGCTCCTGGGAAGTATAAACTTGCAAAACACTGTTCATCACATCTAAAACATCCAAATCATTTAATAATGCAAATTCAGGGGAACTTTATAATTTGGCCAACAAATGATCACCCCACCGTTTAAATATGGGTGTTGCAAAAACGGGTGCCTCCAAATTGTAGCAATAAGATATAGATGTATGTGTTCTGATGCATGTGTATTTTATGAAAAACACACATGCATCCAATGTACTCAGTAAAACTACCTCACAAGCTCACGCGAACTGGAGTCTCGCCATCAGTCTTTTATAGGCACAGCCATTTTGTATATCAGGCTGCCTAAATGCATTGTGGGAGCAGGATGAATGTTTATGGTGAAATGTAAAATCTACCTTGTGTGTGTGTGTGTGTGTGTGTG
>NW_024641618.1:0-382 GCF_008729295.1 Plectropomus leopardus
TGCTCTTTGTCTTCACTTTGTATACTATGACGCGTCTCTGCAAGCTATAATATGTTGTTTTTAGCCATTTTTGGGACATGTCAAAATTTGACATTTTTGCCATACTATAGCATGCGATTTTTGACCATTTTTTCAACATGCTAAATTCTGAAGTTTTTGGCCATTTTTGCTCTTTGTTTTCACTTTGTATACTATGACGCGTCTCTTTGAGCTTCATTATGTTGTTTTAAACCATTTTTGGAACATGCCAAAATATGACATTTTTGCCATATTATAGCATGCGATTTTTGGCCATTTTCTCAACATGCTAAATTCTGACGTTTTTGGCCGTTTTTGCTCTTTGTTTTCACTTTGTATACTATGACGCGTCTCTGCAAGCTAT
>NW_024641619.1:0-258 GCF_008729295.1 Plectropomus leopardus
TATTATGTGTACATACCTTTTTCCTCTATGTACATACTTATTTTATTTTATTACTTATTTATTGTTATTTGTTATTGTATAATTGTGTTATTGTAAAATTGTGTTATTGTTATTTTCTTTGTTACATTCCACTTTCTCTTTTTCATGCTGCTGTAACATTTGAAATTTCCCCCAATGGGGGATCAATAAAGGAATATTCTATTCTATTCTATTCTATGTTGTACTGAAGAAAAACATCATCTTTGGGGTGCTCTGTAA
>NW_024641620.1:0-403 GCF_008729295.1 Plectropomus leopardus
AACACCAAAATATAGCATGTTGAAAAAAATGACCCAAAGAGCAAGGCAAAAATGTCAAAAAATGGCACATCCCAAAAACAGCTACAAATGGATTAAAACAGCATTAAATAGCCTGCCAAGACACACCATAGCAAAGAAAGTTGCAAAAAAAGATGAAAACAACATAATTTCGCATGTCGAAAAAATGACCAAAAATCCAAGACTATAGTAAGGCAAAAATGGCAATATTTGGCATGTCCCAAAAACAGCTCAAAATAGCTTAAAACAGCATTAAATAGCACGCCTAAACACGCTTTAGCATAGAAAGTTGCAAAAAAGGCCAAAAACACCAAAATATAGTATGTTGAAAAAAATGACCCAAAGAGCAAGGCTATACTATGGCAAAAATGTCAAAAAATGGCAC
>NW_024641621.1:0-247 GCF_008729295.1 Plectropomus leopardus
GCGACAATCTATGCTATGGCGTATCTTAGCATACTGTTTTATGTGGTTTTCTGCCGTTTTTAGCTGTTTTTGGAACGTCATTTTTTGACTTTTTCCCCAACACTATAGTATGGCTTTTCCACTTTTTTTTTTTTTTTTTTTCCAAGATGCCATGTTAAGTTGTTATTGGCTGTTTTTGCAATAATCTTTGCAATGGCGTGTCTCAGCACTTTATTTTATGTGGTTTTCAGCTTCTTTTGCGACATGT
>NW_024641622.1:0-389 GCF_008729295.1 Plectropomus leopardus
GGAGAAAAACGCCATACTATAGCTCAGGGAAAAAAGTTCAAAAAAGTGATCTTTCGAAATGCTGAAAAAAGTCACTGAACAGCATTTTGATGCTGTTTATACTGTAGTCTGTTGAAAAAATCAACTAAAAACTCAATATTTTGAGCATTTTAAGCCAAAGTTTCGTATGGAGAAAACCGCCATACTATAGCTCAGGAAAAAATGGTCAAAAAGTAATCTCTCCAAATACTGAAAAAAGTCATAGAACAGCATGTTCGAGCTGTTTATAGTGTAACCTGCTGAAAAAATGGTCTAAAACGTCAATATTTTGAGCGTTTGAGGCCAAAGTTTAGTATGGAGAAAAAAGCCATACTATAGCTCAGGGAAAAAAGGTCAAAAAAGTGATCTTT
>NW_024641623.1:0-388 GCF_008729295.1 Plectropomus leopardus
TTATACTGTAGTCTGTTGAAAAAATCAACTAAAAACTCAATATTTTGAGCATTTTAAGCCAAAGTTTCGTATGGAGAAAAACGTCATACTATAACTCAGGAAAAAATGGTCAAAAAGTAATCTCTCCAAATACTGAAAAAAGTCATAGAACAGCATGTTCGAGCTGTTTATAGTGTAATCTGTTGAAAAAATGGTCTAAAACGTCAAAATTTTGTGCGTTTGAGGCCAAAGTTTAGTATGGAGAAAAACGCCATACTATAGCTCAGGGAAAAAAGGACAAAGAAGTGATCTTTCGAAACGCTGAAAAAAGTCAAGGAACAGCATGTTTGGGCATTTTATAGTGTAATTTGTTGAAAAAAAGATCTAAAAAGTCAATATTTTGAGTGTT
>NW_024641624.1:0-490 GCF_008729295.1 Plectropomus leopardus
GTTAAAAAAACTCATAGTACAGCATGATGAGGCCGGTTGTAGTATAGTCTGCTGAAAAAAGGGCCCAAAAAGTCAATATTTTGAGCATTTTAAGCCAAATAAAATGATCGCAAAAAAAGCCATACTATAGCTCAGGGACAAATGGTCAAGAAAGTGATCACTCCAAATGTTAAAATAACCATAGTACAGCACGATGAGGCCGGTTGTAGTATACCCGCCTGAAAAAACGGTCCAAAAAGTCAATATTTTGAGCGTTTTAGGCAAAAATTCATTATCTCAAAAACAGCCATACTATAGTTTAGGGAAAAATGGTCAAAAAAGTCATCGCTCCAGATCTTAAAAAAACTCATAGTACAGCACAATGAGGCCGGTTATAGTATAGTCCTCTGAAAAAACGGTCCAAAAAGTCAATATTTTGAGCATTTTAAGCCAAATAAAATTAGCACAAAAAAAGCCATACTATAGCTCATGGAAAATGGTCAAAAAAGTC
>NW_024641625.1:0-251 GCF_008729295.1 Plectropomus leopardus
TGAGGCCATTTATAGTATAAACCAGTGAAAAAACTGTCCAAAAAGTCGATATTTTGAGCATTTTAAACCAAAATACAGTTTTGCAAAACACGTCATGCTATAGCACAGGGAAAATGGTCAAAAAAGTCATGGCTCCAAATGTTAAAATAAGTCATAGTACAGCATGTTGAGGTCGTTTCTAGTATAACCCACTGAAAAAACTGACCAAAAAGTCGATATTTGGAGCATTTTAAGCCAAAGTACAGTTTTGC
>NW_024641626.1:0-202 GCF_008729295.1 Plectropomus leopardus
AGCAATAGAGGCACGGAACACGGCCCACTAGGACTCATTGTCCCCAGCCTACCCCGGGACATGGTTGAAGCTCTTCCGGAGGTGGGAGTTGGAGCTCCTTCTGACGGGGCACTCTGCCAGACGTTCCCAGCAGACCGTCACTATGCGTTTGGGTGTGCCAGGTCTGACCGGCGTCCTCCCCCACCATTGGAGCCAACTCACC
>NW_024641627.1:0-215 GCF_008729295.1 Plectropomus leopardus
TGGGGGAGGACGCCGGTCAGACCTGGCAGACCCAAACGCATAGTGACCGTCTGCTGGGAACGTCTGGCAGAGTGTCCCGTCAGAAGGAGCTTCAACTCCCCCCTCCGGAAGAGCTTCAACCATGTCCCGGGGTAGGCTGGGGACAATGACTCCTAGTGGGCCGTGTTCCGTGCCTCTATTGCTGAGGCGGCCGACCGCTGCTGTGGCCGTAAGGT
>NW_024641628.1:0-6714 GCF_008729295.1 Plectropomus leopardus
ACAAAAAGGTCCAAAAACACCAAAATTTGGCTCCTTCCAAAAATGGATGTTATGGTGTCTGCAGCACTCGCTCCTCTTTTTGTGTGTTACCTGTGTTGGAGTGCTGTGTGAAGTGTTTGTGAGTTGTGCGCAAATTGCAGACCGATGCCGTCCACCTGTGCGCTGCTGTGAAGGAGGAGGATCCAATCGCTGCGCAGCTGCGATTTCTCAATCAGCCTAGCGGAGCGGAGCACCACCACACAACACCGTAAGAAGCCTGACTCCGACTTCATTCCTCTCTTCTCATCATGGAGACAGCCTCGTTGCGTGCCTTCAGGCTTTTGTTATTTCTGAGAAATTTGTTTGTTAGATTGTGTGATCTACTAGTTTGATATTGTGATCTTGGGCCTTGGACTGTGGTTAGGGCTTGTTTTGTTGTTATATTTTAGTTTGGTTTGGATGCTATTTAGCTGTATTTTTGTTTCTGGGCAGTGAGTGTAGTAGTTAGGTTTGTTATGACTTATTTATGGGATTGATTTGGTAAAGAAACAATACTCCATGTAAGACTCACCTTTTGTTATGTTTATTTGTTTGTTTGAGAGTACTCAATTGGCCCTTTGTTCAACACATTATTACTTTTACAATAAATAACTTTCATTTGACCATTTACAGCTGGATTAATTTTTTTCTTCTCTTGTCACCTCTTGGGCCGGGTCATTACATTGGCAAAAATGTCAAAATATGACACGTTGCAAAAACAGCTGACCACATTAAACTACATAAAATAGCCTGTGGAGACATGCCATAGCAAAGAAAGTTACAAAAACAGCCCAAAAAACAAAAAAATGGTATGTGGGAAAACTGACCGAAAATGCAAGGCTATAGTATGGCAAAAATGTCAAAATATGACACGTCCCAAAAACTGCTGAAAATCACCTTAAACCACATAAAATAGCCTTCCAAGACACTCCATAGCAAAGAAAGTTACAAAAGGGGCCAAAAACACCTAAATTTGGCATGTGGAAAAATGACCGAAAATGCAAGGCTATAGTAAGGCAAAAATGTCAAAATATGACATGTCCCAAAAACAGCTGAAAACCACATTAAACTTCATCATTTAGCCTGTGGAGACACGCCATAGCAAAGAAAGTTACAAAAAGGGCTTAAAACTGTATAATTTGGCATGTTGGAAAATGACCGAAAATGCAAGGCTATAGTATGGCAAAAATGTCAAAATATGACACGTCCCAAAAACAGCTGAAAACCACATTAAACCCAATAAAACAACCTTCGAAGAGACGCCATAGCAAGGAAAGTTACAAAAACGGCCCAAAACACAAAATTTGGCATGTGGAAAAAATGACCGAAAATGCAAGGCAAGGCAAAAATGTCAAAATGTGACACGTCCCAAAAACAGCTGAAAACCACATTAAACTACATAAAATAGCCTGGGGAGACATGCCATATCAAAGAAAATTACAAAAAGGGCCCAAAATACCAAAATTTGGCTCCTTCCAAAAATGACCAAAAATGCAAGGCTATAATAAGGCAAAAATGTCAAAATATGGCATGTCCCAAAAACAGCTGAAAACCACCTTAAACCACATAAAATAGCCTTCCAAGACACACCATAGCAAAGAAAGTTACAAAAAGGTCCAAAAACACCAAAATTTGGCTTCCTCAAAACATGACCGAAAATGCAAGGCTATAGTATGGAAAAAATGTCAAAATATGACATGTCCCAAAAACAGCTGAAAACCACATTAACTTCCATAAAATAACCTTCAAAGAGGCGCCATAGCAAAGAATGTTACAAAAAGGGCCAAAATGACCAAAGTTTGGCTTCGTCAAAAAATGACAGAAAATGCAAGGCTATAGTATGGCAAAAATGTCAAAATATGAAACATCCCAAAAATATCTGAAAACCACATTAAACCCCATAAAATGACCTTCAAACAGACGCCATAGCAAAGAAAGTTACAAAAACGGCACAATACACCAAAATTTGTGATGTGGAAAAAATGACCGAAAATGCAAGGCTATAGTATGGCAAAAATGTCAAAATATGGCACGCCCATAAAACAGCTGAAAACCACATTAAACTACATAAAATAGCCATTGGAGACATGCTATAGCAAAGAAAGTTACAAAAAAGGCCAAAATCACAGAAATTTGGCGTCCTCAAAAAATTACCAAAAATGCAAGGCTATAGTATGGCAAAAATGTCGAAATATAACACATCCCAAAAACAGCTGAAAACCACCTTAAACCACATAAAATAGCCTTCCAACAGACGCCATAGCAAAGAAAGTTAAAAAAAAAAAAAAAGGGCCCAAAACACCAAAATTTGGCATCCTGAATAAAAGACCGAAAATGCAAGGCTATAGTATGGCAAAAATGTCAAAACATGGCATGTCCCAAAAACAGCAAACCACATTAAACCACATTAAATAGCCTCCCAAGACACACCATAACGAAGAAATTTACACAAAAGGCTTAAAACAGCATAATTTCAAATGTAGAAAAAATGACCGAAAATGCAAGGCTATAGTATGGCAAAAATCTCAAAATATGACACGTTCCAAAAACAGCTGAAAACCACATTAAACCCCATAAAATAACCTTCAAACAGACGCCATAGCAAAGAAAGTTACAATAAGGGCCCAAAACACCAAAATGTGGCATTTGGAAAAAATGACCGAAATGGCAAAAATGTCAAAATATGGCACATCCCAAAAATAGCTGAAAAACACATTAAACCAATAAAATAGCCTGTGGAGACACGCCATAGCAAAGAAAGTTACAAACGTGGGTTGAAATGGCATAATTTGGCATGTGGAAAAAAATGAACAAAAATTGAATTATGGCAAAAATTTCTATGCAAAAAGCTGAAAACCACATTAAACCACATAAAATAGCCTGAGGTGACAGTCCATAGCAAAGAAATACAAAAAGGGCCCAAAACACCAAATTTTGGCATGTGGACAAAATGGCCAAAATTGCAAGGCTCTAGTAAGGCAAAAATGTCAAAATATGACATGTCCCAAAAACAGCTGAAAACAACATCAAACCCCATAAAATAGCCTTCCAAGAGACGCCATAGCAAAGAAAGTTGCAAAAACTGCAAAAACCCCTCATAAAATAGCATATCAAAAAAATGACCCAAAAATCAATACTATAGTATGGCCAGAAATATGAAAAAAATAGATGTCCCTGAAACATTTGAAACCAGCTGAAAACCACATTAAATAGGGTGCAGAGACACGACATGGCATAGAATGTTGGGGAAACAGCCAAAAACACCATAATATGGCATGTTGCAAAAACGAGCCAAAAGCGATATAACGAAAAATATCAAATTATGACATGTCCTAAAAACAGCTGAAAACACCTCAAAACAGCATAGAATATGTTAATCAGAGATGCAATGGCATAGATTGTTGGAGAAATGGCCAAAATCACCAATATGAGATGACCCAAAAACAGCTGAAAACACTTAAAAAGCGCATAAAATAGAGTGCCAAGACACACCATGGCATAGTATGTTGCAAAAATAGCTAGAAACACAATACTATAGCATGTCACAAAGATGACTGAAAATGCCATACTATAGTACGGCCAAAAAATGTCAATATATGACACGTCCAAAAAACAGCTGAAAACCACATTAAACAGCATGCTGAGGCATTTTCTTACATTTTTTGACGTCAAATCTGACGTTTTTCTGACATGCTATAATATGGCATTTTCTGCCATTTTTCCGACATGCTTAATTATGAGACCCCTTTTTTCACATTGTATACTACGATGTGTCCCTACAAGCCTTAACTTGTCTTTTCAGCCATTTTTTTGACGTGAAAATTAGACATTTTTCGACATACTATTCTATGGCGTCTTTGGACATGCTATACTATGATGTCTTTCTACGGTGGAAAGGTGGACCTTTTCGGAAGATTTTTCAACATTCTATACTATGGGGTGTTTCGACATGCTATGCTATGACCTTTTTCGAGGTCGGAAAGGTCTAGTTTTTTCGGAATATTTCCGACATGCTATACAATGGCATTTCTTCAACATGATGAAAATTTCCGAGATTAAAATAGTCAACTGTTTTTGACCAATTCTTCGAGATATTATTCTATGGAATTTTTCGACATGCTAAACTATGATGACTTTCGAAAATGGTAACTTTTTCTGATCATTTTTCGACATGCTTTACGATGGAATTTTTCAACATGTTATACAATTATGATTTTTGAAGTCAAAAACAGTAAACTTTTCCGACCAGTTCAACATGCTACACTATGATGTTTTTTTAGGTTGAAAACAGTACCTTGCGCAGACAAATTTTCAACATAATAAACTAGTGCGTTTTTTGACGTTATACTATGACGATTTTTGACGTTGAATATGGCGACTTTTTCGGACCACTTTTTGACATGCAATACTATGATGATTTTTCGGTCAAAAACTGCAACTTTTTCAGACCCGTTTTCAACATGTTATACTATGGCATTTCTCAACATGATATACTATGATGATTGTTGGGGTCCAAAACTGCACCCTTTTTGGACATATTTCCAACATGCTATACTATGACGATTTTTGAGGTTGAAAACAACAACTTTTTCGATGATTTTTCAACATGCTATACTATGACGATTTTCGATGTCAAAAACATCAACTTTTATCAGGCCGCTGTTCAAGTTGCGATACTGTGGTCTTTTCGACAGGCTCTGATATGAAGTGAGGTCCACTTGAGGTTGAAAATGGAGACTTTTTTGGCCCCTTTGTCAACTTGCTATACTATGGTGTTTTTCGACATGCCATACAGTCATGATTTATCGTGGTCAAAAACTGCAACTTTTTTTGACATTCTACACTATTTTGTTTTGTCATGATATTGGACGACATACTTTGATATGACGTTTTTTAATGATTTGTAAAAACATACTCTACTATACCATACTATCACGGTTTATCAGAATTTTTGATGTGATAATATAACATAATTTTTTTCATGATTTTGGATGACATAGTATACTATAAAGTTTTTTTTCGTGATTGTTGATGATATACTTTCCAATATTTTTTCATTATTTTGGACTTTATACTATACTTTGACTTTTTTTTCATGATTTTGGAGGACAAACTATGCTGTTACGTTTTTACAGGATTTCGGGGGAGACACTATACTTTGATCTTTTTTAATGATTTTTGAAAACATACAATGACCTTTTTTTCCATGATTTTGGACAACATACTACACTAAGGCATCTAATCCTAATTTTTAATGTCATACTATAGCATGTCATTTTTGATTGATTTTGCATGACATATTATACTCTGATCTTTTTTCATGATTTTGGACGACATATTATACTCTGATCTTTTTTCATGATTTTGGACGACATATTATACTCTGATCTTTTTTCATGATTTTGGACGACATATTCTCTGGCGTGTTTTTTTCATCATGGTTTATGAAGTCAGACTATACTATGACATTTTTTTCATGATTTTGAACGACAACCTACACTATGACATTTTATCAAAAATTTTGATTTTTTACGGGATTTCATGAGAGACACTATACTCTGATGTTTTTTTTATGATTTTTGACAACAAGCTACACAATGATATTTTTGACATCATATTGTACAATGAAGTCATTTCATGATTTTTGAAAACATGCTATACTATGATTTTTTTTCATGATTTTTGAGGACATCCTATACTATGACGTTGCTGTGATGTTTTCATGGCATTTTTAACCACCTTTAAAATCTGATTTGTGGCCCTGAAACTATCCCTGATTTTGCCTCAATACATCGACTCAAGCAGAGCTTCAAATGGGAGGGAAGGTTTAGAAAAGAAAATAAGAGGTCGGGGAGAGACGGAAATTGAGTCAAAATTGAAGGAACAAATTGAGAATGGGCAGGAGACCGTCTGTGCACCTCTCCGCAGCAAACACACACACACACACACACACACACACACACACACACACACACACACACACACTAATCAGCAAATACAACAGTGTGTAAAGCTCAAACCTGCAGAGCCAGCTGCCCGCTCGAGTGTACTTGACATTCAAATTCATACAGCCGGGCCTCGTCCTGCAGCCTGCATACTGATGCACTCTGGAGCAAAGAAACATTTGTTAGAGAGCGAGAGCGGCCGGGATGCACAGAGGGGAGGAGGGACGCTGTGTTTATGTTCCAAAGAGACAGAAAAGACAATTAAAGAGACAGACAGACGGACAGAAAGAGGCCGCAGACTGTGGTGATGAATCTGTTTGTTTTGCTTTCTAATGAAGCTCACAAATCTCCTTCAACCACAGCCGACAACACAGCGCTCAGCCCACCAACCTCTCCTCTTTTCCTCCTCCTCTCGTTTCTTTTCCACGTTTGACCCTTTGAAACCTACATCAACATCAGTTTTCTTGTGATGCGTTCAGGTGCTTTTCACAAGCATTCAAACCTCAGCAAAGTTGTTTTGATTTCTTTCAAAAACCTGGAAAGAAAAGGCCATCAGAAACTTTTCAAGAGATGCCAGCAAACTGCAAACTGCAACAAAATAATAATAATAATTAAAAGGGACAAGAAAATTACCTGAAAATAAGTTTTAAATTAGTTTAAAAAGAACTAGAGAGACAAAAAAAAAAAAAATCAGAAAAAATATATAGAACATTGTTTCTAATTATTACAATTATTATTATTGTTGTTGTTG
>NW_024641629.1:0-215 GCF_008729295.1 Plectropomus leopardus
ACCCTTCGCCGAGAGGCGTGGGTAACCCGCTGAACCCCACTCGTGATAGGGATTGGGGATTGCAATAATTTCCCATGAACGAGGAATTCCCAGTAAGCGCAGGTCATAAGCTCGCGTTGATTAAGTCCCTGCACTTTGTACACACCGCCCGTCACTACTACCGATTGAATGGTTTAGTGAGGTCCTCAGATCAGCCCTGCCGGGGTTGGTCACAG
>NW_024641630.1:0-598 GCF_008729295.1 Plectropomus leopardus
GAGGTCATCCCACAACTCTAATATAACTTCATCTCTCTCTCTCTCTCTCTCTCACACACACACACACACACACAGAGTTAGAGGCCCTTTAAGTATCCCACTGACCAGAGAATAGTTATGAAATGACTCCTCAGGTGGGAGAGCAGCTCCCATCAGTATTAACACTGTATTAACATTTCACTGGATGAGAGCATCCATACTGTGTGGGAGCTGGTGTTTTACTTTAATTTTGTGTGTCCTCTGTCTTCAGCTGGCAGTAGTCCAGTCCTCAGCGTGGTCTCACACAATGACCAGTGGGCCAGCCAATGGAAAAGCTAACAGAGAACCTGAGACAGACTAACCAGACTGAACTCTGTTTTTCCACAAAATCCTCCCCTCCCAAGCCTCTCCTCTTTCTTTGTCATACTGTTTACTCTGCTCTGAGATTTACTGGTACCAGTCTTTAGACTAAGAAATCAAATATATATGTATAAATAAAAATCGATAATTAACAAATGTAACCAAAAAAAGTAGGGAGAGATAAGACTTGTAAATTGCTTTGTCAATAAGTCCTAACCAAAGAAACAGAAAGGCACACTGCTTTGCAAAAGTAAAAAAA